>NC_142200.1:78485154-78745154 GCF_049639895.1 Pseudopodoces humilis
CATATATGAGGAAAATCAGTGCAAATCTTGGACAGTTCAATTTCCAGGCTCTGCACAGTCCATTTAATGTTGATGTTTTATTGGCAGAAAGCTATTTGCTGGTGGCACCAACTCTCTGTAGCAGAATTCCACTTCAGCCCCAGTCTGACTGTATTGTATATGGTCTCCATTTACCCTTCTAGCTTGGGAAAAGTGGGTGTTTTGTTATCAGCATGGCAGAAGTCCTACCAACCATTTCAGGTATGGATAAGGCATATAGTGGGCAATGGTTTAAATGTGTGAAGACAGTTCTGTTTCTGGTGTCATGAAGGCCAGCCTTTGCCTGAGTCAGTAGTTTTGAGAGGTATTTCCTTTTCAGAGGTATTAAGCTTTTATATTGCGTATGTGGGTTCACTTTCAATATCATGCAACTGATTTGTATCAATAGGTTAAATTTCAGGCAATTTGGGTGACAGGAAATACAAGGACTTCACTGAAATGTCTAACATTCAACAAAAAGTTTAAAAATTCGAAATCAAATAAAATATTTGATCATGGATATTACAGTGAAAATGAAACAAGAATTTAAAAACAACATTTACAGAAGGACACTTGTTACCTTTAACATTTATTACTGCCTGCTTTCTCTATTTTTTTAATTATTGGCATTATCATGGAACTGCTAAGACACTTGATATTTGTAGTGATCTGTAACTGAAAAATGTATTGCAGAAACAAAAAGCCCAGCTCTTGCAAGGCTTAGAGGGCAGCAGTGAACCTGTTTGAATTCATCAAGCTACAAGAGGAAACAAAAAGTTAGCGGACCAGCTATGCTGAAGTATCTCATGCCCTAGTTAGATGACCATGGAATGTTTGTTATTCACACTGATAACTCATGTATCTAACACAGTAAATGAAAGCACCTGAAATTTATCTAATTTCAAAAGATTCAGAATGATGGCCAAAGCCACTCCAAATTAAAATTTCCAAAACTCTGATCAGCTCACTTTCTCTCTAAACTTTGCTAATAATCTTCTCACCAAGGAATGGTAGCTATTACTTTAATGAGGTAGCTGTTAAATTAATGATGTGAGAGACATATAATTGAAGAGAAAATTGTATGCAATCAGATATTTTGTTTCAAAAAGCAGCCATTAACAAAATCTGGGCCTCTGTATGGAGTCAAATGTATTTTGCCACTGAGGCTGACAGGAATCTTTTCAAAATTCCAGTGGTTGTATATATATATATATATATGTGTTTTAAAATATAAGTAAGTTTTCCCAATGTAGATTTTTCAAGGGTTTGGTTTGTTTGGTTTTTGGTTTGTTTTTTTTTTTTCAGTACACAGGAATAGTTTCTTTTCACTTACGTATGTCTCAAGAAAACTACAGCAAAATCCTCCAAATCTCAAATGAATATTAATATTCATTTCTTATGTTTTACTTTCAACAGCACATTGCTGTATACATTTTAATCATGAATATGCCTGACACTGCCCAGGCAATCAATTTAGCAGCTCAACAAATCTGAGCAATACCTTGAATTAACAGAAGTAAAATACCCACATATAAAAGAGCAAAATATCCTCAGCTGGGTTAGCTCTTTTGCCTGTTTGGGACTAGACCAGCAACCAAAGCACATATTGCGCCCAATCATGTTTTTTCTTGTGGCAAAATAAAACTGACTTAACAGAGTTGATATGAGCAGTACCGACTTAAAACCCCAAACAATCTGATTGCAAAGAATCTGATCACAGCTGCAGTGTATTTTTGAGATTGCATTTTAATCTCAAAAGACTTCTGAATCCAAGACTAAATCATCCCTGAAAATGCATCTGGCAACTAGGAAGTCAAAGTTTCATATATTGTTTAAATCACCTACCATGGTTTTGCTAGAGATGGCAGATAAGCACCACAAAGCCCCTCACTCACTGTCCCTTTCACTCCCAAGCGGGATGGGGGAGAGAATTAGAAGGCTGAAAGTGAGAAAACTGAGTTGGCATAAAAACAGCTTAGTAATTAAAAAACAGTATTATTAAAAAAAAAAATGAAAACAGGAAAAAATATCAAAGAGAAGAAAATAAAACCCAAGAAAGTGATGGAAATTAAAATAATGTCTTACCACCAACTGACCAATGCCCAGCTAATTCTTGAGCACTACCCACCCCCCCAAATTTTCCCACAGTTTTATAAACTGAGCATGACCTTTTGGTCAGCTGGGGTCAGCTGTCCCAAATGTGTACCCTCTGAGCTTCCCTGCACCCCAGCCAACCTGCTGGAAGTCTGAGGAGCAGAAAAGACCTCGCTGCTATGTAAGCTCTCCTCAGCAGTAACAAAACCAGTGAGTTATCAACCACTGAGTTATCAACACCTTTTTCAGCAAGACACAGCCCCATTATAATCATGTGTCCTGGGGTGACTTTATGATACTGGTATCCCCAATCGTCTGGTTTATGTTATATATTAAGTTCTGCACCTTTAAGACTGGCTTTGGGAGCAAGAGAGGGGGAAGAAGAAGCGCGCAGTTTGTGTTAAGGAAAAACATCACTCCCACACATCCCGCTCCTGGACTGTGGTGTCTGCAGCACGGACAGACAGCGGGACAGAGCTTCTCTCTGGCTTTTAGTTAGTTCTAGCTAGCTGAGGCAGAGGAGTTCCCTGGACCTTTGTTTGTTTTTTTCCCAATTTTCTTGGATCTGTGCAAGCCTGCTCTGGACTGAACACCCAGCCAAACCCCGGGAGCTCACGCCTGTGGCCCACCGGGGCCTGGGCCTCGGCACTTTCCAGCGCCGGAGGGACTGATAAGAACCTGAGATAGCCGAGCTACACCACATGAAAAGGACTTTTTCTTCCTAGATTTGCCATCCCATCGAACAGCAAGACGTTTTGTTATTTAATATTACTCAATTTCTGTTAAATAAACATATTTTTCCACTTCTCTCCAAGGAATTTTTTTTTTTCCCGGACCAGTTGGTGGGGAGGGGCATTTCCCTGGGGAAATCCCCATTTAGAGTTTTCCTTCCTAATTTGCCCTAAACTAGGACATCATGTTATTCAGTTATCATGAAAAAAATTAATTCTGCCTCAGCCAAAACCACTACAATACCCTAAGTCTATATTTTACACCGCCTCTTCCCTTATGCACAAGTATTTGTGCAGCCAAGAGGTGAAAATATTATTTTCTCCCTAACCCTATATACAGTGTGCTTGGTAGAAATACAAAGAAAAAAACCCTAAAGGCAAGAAAAAAACCAAAATCTAAGTAACTTCCATTTTTATCATAATAAAAGAAAATGTGTATTTTGAAATCTGGAAAAGATCGCTGAGAATTGTTTCCTATCTGACACAAAATGTTTGTCCTCCATCCCACACATATCTGACAATTTTCTGAAATACCAGCATACCCTGGCACTCTCTTCTACATTTAACATTTAGCAGGCATTAGGTACACAAAGCCAAAGGGACGAGAAGACATGGAAGGGATCCACAAAAGATTCATCTGGTATTGCAGGAGAACTTACCCAGTTACATACTCCTCCTGTTAGCTCTTAACTATAAAGGAGCTAAAAGTTCTTTATGATGGAAAACTGACAAAGGTTCTTGATGGACTTCTGATGGTATAAACTACAGCTTTTCATAGAGATTATTGCTGTGGACAAAAGTTTGCTGCAGACAAACACAGCTGTCTACACCAGTTGTTTTTTTAGAGTTAACATAAACATACACTGCCCCACACAGCTTTAAGCCAGAGGACCATGACAGTCACAAAGACCTAAAGCTGGAGATCATGCCTTTTGTTATGGAGTCATTCCCAAGTGAATCTCAGAAATAAATAAATTTTAAAGATCAAACATTCACTACCTGTGTATATAAAGCTAATTATTTTTTTTGAACTGTAACCATAGCATTTAACCTCAACCACAATGTAAGGTCAAGGTTTTATATTATTCTCAGTGACTTTTAAAATACATGAGACAAGACCAAAAAACCAATACAATAATAGACTAAATTAAACTTTTATGGCTTTTTGCTTTAATTGAAAAAATGAGGCAGTGATCATAATGAAAAACAGACTGCCCTCTTATCTTAAGCTGCAACATCTCTTTGCTTATTAAAACTTCACTAGCACACTTGTTTCTATTAAAGTTCAAAATATTTTTTGAAAGTTTGCCAAGCGTAGGCTTTTTGCAATGAAAGCATGAAATTTTATGCTGCTTAAACAAACATTTATTGTAAATAATGTTTACTCTACACAGCCAGTACACATTTGGTATTCTGTACAGGAAATTCCTTTTTTATTTTTTAATTGAATTTGTCAATAATTCTTCTCAGTTTTGTCTCAGTTTCTCTAAGACAAGAGTGTAGTTTGAGAGGACTTACAAACAAACAGCTTCTGGAAAACATTTATGCTTTATTGAGCCCACCAATTCTATCATACCTGTATGTTAATAACTGTATCAAGGTTCTAAATAACTATATCAAAATTCATAATATGTTTCGAGGTACACAAAAAGAAATCAATGAAAGCTCATGACCTGAATTCTTTCTGGTAAGTATTATTATGAAACTGTGGGTTATCTCATTGCACTTTTCTAATAACTTCTACAGCACTATGCAGAACCCAGCAGATGGAACCTACAGGACAGATCACCAGCTCTAGGGAAAATTTCCCATAGATGGAGGTCAGACACAGTGTTTTAATCTTCAACATTTGTTTCATCTATACTGTATGTAAGTATGAATACTGCAGAAAGTTAGCTCTGTGCTTTGAGCTTTTGGGGTGGCACAGCTACACCGAGTGCAGCTGGTCCTCGGCTCATTCCTTTTAGACAAATATTTCACAGTGAAAGGTATACATACGCAACGCGATGAGGCAAAATATTTACACACTTATAAGTATTTCTTTTTAAGAAGGGAAACAAAGGCAATTTCCTACGTCCTTCAAGGCCCGAGGTGCCGGGCCCGTGTCGGGGCTGCCCGGCCCGGCCCCAGGCGGTGCCGGCGGCTGCAGCGGCCCCAGGGCTGGGCCCGGCTGAGCCCCTCAGCCACGGGCGGGCGGGCGAGAGCCCCGGGGAAAGCCTGGCCAAGGGAGGGCAAAACGCTGCCCGGCAGCCAGGGCTGAGCCAGGGGAACCGAGCCACAAACAGCCCTGCGAGCCCCGGGGGGACAGCGGGAGCGGGGCCGGGGCCGGCAGAGAGCCGGCAGGGATGGGCCTGCGGCCAGGGAGAGACCCCGGCCGGGCCGGGCTTTCCGTGCGGCTCCTGGGAATGTTCCAGGCTGAAGAAGGGAAATGTGCGAGGAGGAAGGATCGGTAGGCTGACCGCAGTCCCCCAGTTCCCCACCTCGTTGCACAACCCGGGTAGCGGGGAATGGAATGGTGAAGTTAAGCCTAGACAGAAGGGGGCGTGGAGGGAAGATTTTTTTCACTCTTTTCTCACTGTCCTACTCCGTTTCTAACTAGAAACAAATGAAATAAATTTTCTCAATGTTGACTCTGCTTTTTCAATGATGGTAATTGTTTTTATCTTGCCTCACGAACTACTATCTTTCTCCCTCCCATACTGTGTAAGAATGAAAGTGAGAGAGCAGCTGGGTGGGGATCTGGCCTCTGGCCGCAGCCTACCCTGCACAATTTCATAGAACTTTGGTTAGTATGAATTCTTCATTAAAACGTTTGCTTGCAAGATGATCTGGGTGGGAATATGAACATCCAAGGTCAACTCCCAATCCTTGCCTACAACCCTGAGCACGTACCGATTTTTTCCAAGGCTAAGGTGGAAGGAGTAGTCAGATCCACTTAGTGGATGCTCAGCAGAATGTCCTCAGAGAATTATACACGGACCTGAAGCCCCCAGAACAAGTCTTCTTTGAAGGATCTTTAAGTAAGAGCTTTCTTGTTTATAACGTGACTCAGGAGAGTTTGCTTATTATATTTCTAATACTGTAGGAAACAATAATAAAATATATATAAAAAGTGTTTGCAAATTAAGCACAGTAATACCACTGGATATGAAGACTTTACCCTTACACAGGCAAATGTGTGCTTCTGCCCTGCCTGCACACAAATGTGCTATTTGGAAACCTTCAAGTATAGAGTAGTTGGATGTTTCCAAGTCAGTTCTCAGTGAAAAAAACATTTTCTGTGCTAGTGTATCTTGTTTATCGCTAATCCTGACTGACTGCCACAAAACTTGTAGCATAAAATGAACATCTGTGTAGTGAAGTAATGCTGAACTGTGCAAGGCAGAAAGAGCCTACATAGGCTATAAAGATGATGATGAAATTGTCCTTCCCTACAATGGAAACTAAATATGTTGAATTTTCCTGTCACTTTTCTGTGGATCATATAAATTTCCTCTAGATGTGATTTTGTTATCCCACCTAGGTCAACTGTATGGCTTCCATTTTTAAAAAAAGATATTACCATTCAAGTTTATCAGCAATTTTGCTGGAAATCTAAGCACAAGACTGTGTCTGTCCAGTTCTCATTTGATCACTCTCCAAAACATTCTGAAATCATAAATAAAAAGCTTTTTCCCTAGGAAGCACTAACTTGCTACATAAAGAAGGTATCTATAGTAATTGAATATAGTGACTTAATTATCAACTATATTCTCCGTTCCCCTAAATCTCTCAGCTAAAGCTGATTGTGTGCTACCTCTGATTCCTGTGCAGGAGTCTTCCTAAAATATTACATTCATGAACCAAGATTCATAGAATTATAAAGTGGTTGGGTTTGGAAGGGACCTTACAAATCGTCCACTTCCATCCTGGTTGCCACAGACAGGGAACATTCCAATAGACCAGATTCCTCAAAGCCTCACTCAACCTGTCCTTGAACACTTCTAGGGATAAGACATCCACAACTTCTCTGGGTCACCCCTTCCAGTATCTCACAACCCTCATGGTAAAGAATTTCTTCCTCAATAACACTGTCCAGGAGCACCAGTTGTCACTGGTCTCTACCCAGGCATCAAGCAGCTAACTGCAACATTTTAGGCATAATCATACAGCCACTTCCTTGTCCACTAAGTGGTCCAGACATCAAATCCATATCTTCTGTTTAGAGACAAGGAAGTCTCAGCTGATGTATTCTTTTTGGATCTCAGTAAAGCTTTCCATGTTGTCTCTCAGAGTAGCCTTCTGGACCAAATGCCCAGCACACAGCTGGATAAACATGTCATGCTATGGGTGAGCAACTGGCTCGCAGGTTGGGCACAAAGGGCTATGGAATGGGGTGACATTAGATCTGTCTCTAATAGGGTTCTCCAGGGCTCCATTCTCAGCCCTGTGCTCTTTAACATCTTCATAAATGACTTGGACACAGGAGCTGTTGACTCCCTCAGGGGCAGGCAAGCCCTGCAGAAACATGTGGACAAGCCAGAGGGCTGGGAAATCACCAACCATATGAAGTGGTGACACCGACTGGTCTGTAGCTCTCTTAGAATTAACATCTGACCTTGCATTTCTTTGAGAGATAAAATTAGGCCATTTCTCAAGGCTTTCTGTGCATGTCTTACCAGATACAGCACAGTTATAAATCTCAAATCACACATTTGAATAATAATTTGAAGTTCAAGTTCAAAATACTGGGCTAAATTAGTACAAATTTTATAATAATAATGCAATCTGAGGCGACATATATGATGACATTTTTCTAAAACAGAAGTCTCATAGTGCTTTAAATCTATTTCCATGTGTTCATGCAACTTGTCTCAATGCCAAAGGCAGCTGAAAGCTAAGGAATCACTGATTTCTGAAAATGGCTGCCTCACATTTTTCCTGGTAATGGTTTTCAATCTTAGGTATTTCAGAAGCATCTTACTATAAATTTAAGGCTGCGTAAACTGAAAAAAGTTGCAATTCCTCAAATACTTTATTGATTTCAGTGGTACACTAAATATATAGTCTCTCCTTACACCAATTAAAAACAAACAAAACCAACCCAAACCCAGAAAACAACCATCTTGATCACTATTTAATATCAAAGATATTTTCCCACTCTTCACAGAAATGGAGGAATAATTTCAAAGCCATCTAAAAATGCTTGGTTAGACTTTATGCCCTATGAAAGGAAGAAGCATGCAAGTGGTAAGCTGTAGTTAGTTCTTTAAAGTTTATTCATAACTGAAAAAAATTAACAAAATTATTTCAGATAATGAGACAAAAACATCATTCTCTTCACTAGATTTTACCAGAAGACTGTACATATTAGTGTCTGGGTTAAAGAAAAATGTCAACAGTTATTCACCCCTCACACCTTTTCTGCTGTTTCAAGTAGAGAAAGTTTAATGCTATTACCTCTTCAACTATATCTTGAATAAATTCAAAATTACTTGGCAAATCTATGCCACTAAACTTGTTGCTCTGAAATATTAAAAAAGAATTTGTTTGCCTCTAATGGATAGTTGCTTTTGATTTTTAAAGACTCTCTAATCCACAAAAATGTCTTAGTTCAGTAGCTCTGAAAGGAAATAGAAGGCTTTTTTACTGTCATTAATGCTAGCTTATAACTAAAAGGTATTAGCCAGACTCTTCACAGGAAAGCTTTCTCTGAAAAACTGGTTAATGCTCTCCGTCACCTTGTAGAATGATACAATTTAACCTTATTTTGACACCCAGATGAAGAAAATGAAGTCTCTTCTTAATAGTCTATGAATAAGTTAACACCCGTAGGACACAATAATCCCTGCATCAAGGAAAAAAGAGGGATCAAATCTTTGTTAAAATTCAGAAGATATTAGTGAATGTGCATTACATGAAAATTTCACCAAAAACTAATAATTGAAGTAAATTTTCTGAGTGTACAATAGTAAGTAATCTTCAGCAGCTTTTTCTAGGTATTGAAGGCAGGTTTCAGAGGAGTGATGTGTGATACATGAAACATTGATGTGTCAGCTGTTTAAAAGACAATACTGATAACAATTTCATTGTTCTTTTAACTAGTCACGGTATTTCTATTATGTGTTTTCACTCAAATTTAAATGTAAAAAGAGAGGAAATTAAGTTGATAGTAAGGAAGCAATGGCACAGATGTAAGCACATCTGTACTAATTTTTATAACATCTGTAAAATTAAATTCTCTGTTCCAGTAAGATAACTCACATTTTGCTCTTTAGATAAGAACATACTTAACCTTTTAACTACAAAAGTTTGATTCATCTGAAGCTTTTTTTAATTTTTTAAAACTTTGAAGTCATAATGAGACATAAAATGGATTGTAAGTCACAACTTGATTCAGATCATGTTATCTTTCACATCATAAGGAGAACAGAAATGAAGTTTCTATGTAGAATAAAAACAAATGCATATAAATGTCAGAACTCATTGAAAAGAGAGCAAGCTAAGACAAAAGTGGTAGGTATATATATTCTATTTTGTGGTACTCCTTGAAAGCCACACTGAAGATTTAACTGGAACAAAAAATCCAGCTGAGATTAACAACTGTCTCATATGACCTAATAGTAAAAATGCTGTTTTGAAAATTGAAATTATTTACCTGTCTGAAAGTATCTTACAACAACACAAACAAACAAACTGATGATCCTGTCTATCATCAAGTAAAATATTTTTCTTATTTCTACTACTTTTAAACTCTTTTTTTTGGGTGGGGAAATATATAGCCCACAGAACAGCTTTGCTTTAACTGAGGCTGGTTTATTTCCATGTTTCAGGCACATCTAGATCTCATGTTCTAAAGCAAATTTTCATTTTGTTACTAATACATGAACAACAGATGCTGTTACAAGTGTTTCTAGGCATTAAAGATTTTTTTTTTTATCACAGCTTGATTTATTGAGCTACAGGATAGAAACAGAATGCTAAAATTCTAAGATGTGTGATCACTTCCTTTGTTCCATTATTCATAAAATCTTTCTTTTTCATGTGATGTTTCAACAGTTCTTAATTTGGCTTTGCATTTTAGAAAGCATATGAACCAGTGGTGCATAACAAGAAGAAGATAATGGGCCAATGTTCATGGTTAGCAAACAGTATCAATGATCTGTGATAAATTAAATTTTAAAATATTTTTATAAAGGAGGAAGAGTATTCTGTTGAATTTGTTTATGACTGGAGAGGGGTTAAGGGAAATACAACTTTTAAATTCAGCTACGGATTTTGATAACTCTTTTTAACTTAGAGCATAAAATTTTAGTCCTGAGATGAAAAAGCAGGTTTTTCTGGAAAGCAGATGAAGAGCTTGTGGAATTAATGGAACATAAATGTACTGTTTTCTCCAGACTACTAATCAACTTATTTTCACATTAAACTTAAATGTCATTCTAAGACATGTTGAATTTTATTCCAGAGAAGTTTTTTTTTTACAGGTTAGCCAATCTATAGAGTGACACGGCACAAAATACAGGTAAGTGATCAGGTTATTTCAGAGAAAGTACTCCATTTGTGCAGATTTAAACTAGTTTCTGTGTTTACTGGACATGTCTTAGAAGAACTCTTGATGGAGTGCATGTATCTCTCAGTCGGTCTACTCAGTTTTTGTGCTGAATTCTGCCACAGCCTTCTTGCCTGGATGTAATTGCTCAAATGCATACCATGAAGTAAAATCTCTGAAAATGGTGCCTGGGTAAGAGCTTAGACTTGCATGACATCTGTAAATTGATAGCCCTGGTGGCCAAACCTGTAAGTATGCTAATAGAAGTACTGACACCCTGATCCAACCAAAATCTTCTTGTGCCTTTTACTTACAGCAGTTTGAGTTTTAATTCATGCCCTCATAGTTCACACCTTAAATACTTCCATAACTCTCTCAGGTTCTGTCCCTCTGCCCCTTTACAGCTCAATTAACTGTACATTGTTACACCTACAAAATTTAAAATCTCTATGAATGCATAAGCACCTCAAATTTAAAGATGTAATTTTAGGTAAATAAAGGAAATAGATTGCATACTGAATGGTAGATTGCCACCGCATTGCTCTTCTATCCTCCATCCAATTTAACTTCTCTAAGCTATTCCAGATTTTACATTGTTACCATGCTGTTTCTTATACATCTCTGTCCCTGGAATAAAAAATATAAACACTACCTCACCCACTGCTCATCATATTCATAGTGAGTCTGTCAGAGCAATTTGAGAGACCTCTGAGATGGGATACCCTATATGACTTCTCATATAAATAACACAGTTACAGATTTAATGTCCTTGTTAAGTATTTTGTTTTTACTTTTGAATTGAAATTGCTCATTGATCAACCTATAGTGAGTTTTCCACTTTAGTAACCAGATCACTTTCCAGAGTGGGTGCATTTAATTTTGAAATCTGTAGCAGTTGTGTAGTTACAGGGTGTCATCCCCTCCTACAACTGCTTTGCCTTCATAAATGCTTAATTTCTTTCAGTTATCATAGTACACATTGGCTTATATATATTGGTTTCCTTATATTTTCTTTCTGGTGTAATAACTGTCTTTACTATCACCTGAAAATTTTGATCTCTCACTGTTTATCCCGTGTCCCTGATTACTGAACTAAATATAAATCAAAACTTTGTTAAACTGCTATCATAGTATAAATTACTGTTTGTCATAGTCTAATAGCTAAAAAGCTTCATAGTTACAAAGTCATAGTCTAATGTTTTTACACATAACAGAAATTTGAAATGCATCTCATATTGTTCCTAATCTCCAGGGTTTACTTTCAAATTTTGGCAGTCTTTCAAAAATACATAGCATTTTGAATGTTGTTTGAATACTTTGTGGGAGAAGAATCATATAATATTAATGCTTTAAAATTATACAAAAAAATCTATTTCATACACTTGTAGAGGTGAAGAAAGAGGGAACCAGTTAAAAGACAACTGACTTTATCAAACCTGATATGTGAAAATACAGATAAGTACTAACAAGTCAAATGCATCTTAGTAAGAATTAACCAAGCAACGGCTTCAAAGAAGCAAAACAGTGAACACTACTTCATTCTTCTGGACTGAAAGTTCTACAGGAATCCAGAGTACACTATTACATAGCATATTATGTATATTAATATGTTAATAACATAACTATGTTATGTAACATAGTTACATAACACTAGTGAAAAGTTTTGTTATATTTTAAAGAAAGGATTTTTACTGTGATAAAACAGACCATTGACCAGTCTCTCAACCACTGAGCAATTACATCAAGTATTGTCAGGGTATCCAGGTCTCTCCAATGCTCTGATAAGTCAGCAAATAGGAACTATAATATGAAGTAAAAAAAACCCAAACCAAACAGAAAACATGGAAAAAAACCCAACCCAACCCCAAAATATTCACTGTGAAATTCAGGATAAATCAGACCTACTTAGAGAAATGTACTGTAGACATGCTGAATCTGTCAGGGTTTTTCCAATAAGCCAAATCAAAATTCTACAAATGGATGGATGAAAGCTACTTGAATATTGCATCATGATGCTAACTTTCATGTTGACATCTAAGCAAGAAATCTGACTGCAGATCTTATTCACAGAAAAATCTATTATCATGGTTTAAATAAAAACAAATCTTTGCCTTACAGCATTTCTGACTTTTGGCTATCCTTTCATCTTATGTTTACTACATATAGGAACAACAAATACAAAAAATTCACTGAAAGGACATTAATTTCAGAGCTCATATCTTCAATGAATATATTCCTGTTTCGATACTCCTGTGGAACTGCCAGAAGTAATTGCCACAAAAGTTGCAGTTATCCTCTCACTATAATATGATATTGAAAGACCATGCAGATGTGCATCTCTTTGGGATAATGGGATTCATGTATGTCATATTTTGCAAAGTAAATGATATAAGAAAAAGATACAAGTAAAAAAGTCCCAAACCATTAATTCTGAATGAAGACAGCAATGGTTACATATCTAAGATTTAAGTGTATGAATTTTAGATCAGACTGTGTCAAGCTTAGAAGTTATTTCAGGTTTAAAAGCCATTGTAATGTTCACTTTGCATATATTTGTATTAATTTAAAAATAAAATTATATTCTAGCATGTTTTCAGCTTGCTTTAATCCTCCTCGGTTTTGCTTATCAACAGCTATCATCTTTGATCATTCCACTATGTGATGTTTGCTGTCAGGTCTGCTGTTTGTTTCCAAAGGAAGAACATGAAGGCTCACAGAATGAGCAGAAGCTTAATGTCATCAACTACATGTGACACATAAAAAGCCAAAAGGAGAGAAATAATACTGTGGGGAATTTTCAATGTAGCCAAACCTGAAGACCTCGCCAGGGCATTCTGAGCTCAGTGTTGGATTTGACTGGTAAATTCTGATCTTGTTAGAAGATGATGCTGGTATGCACAGACATGTCTTCTCTCATTTTTGTTTAATACTTTTAAAAAATAATGACATGATGCTAATAAAATATTAATAAAACTTCTGATTAAACAATAATTCCTAGTTTTCAGCAGAAAAGAAAAAAAAACGCCACCCTGGCATTTAAATACAGTTTGTGTGAAAGATAAGCTACCAGCCTGCAAAAAGCTGTCTTTAGATTTACTTAAAGGGCCAAAGTACAGTATCTTAAATTCAAGTTAATTATTTTAATAAAGATCATAGAGAAGTTTCAGTCGGAAGTGAACTCAAGCAGGTTTTGTTCTAAAGATTGGACCTCTTAGAGTTTTCAGCACAGTTTGAGTTAGTTTGCTGATAATCTGGTAGTATCCATGCCAGATCTGATGGCATATGTTGAAGATTCTGTTCAACACAGTGCTCATAAATGATTAAAGAAAGACAAAGAACTTCCCTGTGCTTGGTAAACAAGAAGATAAAATTAGGTTGTGACTAAAGTTATATTAAAAGTTCCCTAATATGACATTAATCAAAATGTGGGTGTCAGCAAAAGTAGGAAGCAGTCTTTATCATCATGTTAGGTAAGTGGCAGGCAAACCCGATTGGAAATGTAATCCAACCACACAGGAAATCTCTTCCTTATGCTTGGAAACATGAAGATTTTATCTCCTCTTCCTGAGGGGATTTATCTTATCTAAGGGTGTACCCTCACTAATACAAAGAATTAATCTTTTAATGCTACAGACTTTGCATTAGTCATAGCTTGTAGCAATAAGTGCCAGAAAATAATTAGTATTGTGTAAAGAAATTAAATATTTAGCTTGTTTTAATTAATTGGTTTCTATTTCGTTAGTACCCTTGGAAATGCATTGTGCAACAGTTAGTTAACAAGAATCCCAATGTGTAAGCTAGTCTTTATATAACAGCTCTCATTTTCAAAGAGCACTACTTGTACTGGCATTCATTAGACTTTAAAAACATGGAATTAGAGTCCATATAAATACTTAAACATTTCATTAAGCATGCATAATTCTTATTGACTCTAGGCTGTTTTACTATAGGAACCTTTTATCACATGACAAGGGGTAAGTTCTTTGTTTTTTCTTATCTGAAAAATATATTTAATGTCCAAATACAGAACAGCTGGAGAGTAACTGTGGTTCAACATTTTGAAATAATTCATTCACAAGATCTGCAGTTGAAGTACTATGCTCAAAACAGAATGTAAGAAAGCTGATTGTCTTTTGGGTATTGAGAATTCATCTCCTTCTCTGTATTTCAGTATCTAATCTGTATGAATCTGAATCTGAGAGAGCTGCTTCAGTTTTTCAGTCAATAAAATTAAATAAGTAATTTTAGGACATGGATCTTATAAACTCTTTCAAACATTTTCTTTAGATTAAGATCAATTGTGCACTCTGAGCATCTCTTTCTTTTCACAGATTATAAACTTTAGCTGCATAGTTCAGAAGTGAACATTTGATCTAATTTGATCTCAGCTTAGAGCTATGTCACAAGTTAAAGCTGCATGTGTGTGCATAGCTGAAACCACGACAGGTATGAAAGCTATTTTTATTGCAATCTCATCTGTACAAACATCTCACAAAATTACATCACAGAGTTATAGGCTCATTTCCAGTGAATATCCATGTTCACAATATCTGCCAATTACACAATATGTTAATTAAATTTCTGAACAGCCCATAGTAGTAGGTTGACACTGGCCCAATACCAGGCACCCGCCAAAGCCCCTCACACACTCATCTTTTTGCAGCTGGACAGAGGAGAGAAAATTAACAGAGGGTTCATAGGCTGAGATAAGGACCAGGAGAAATTTCTCATCAAACACCGTCACAGGCAAAACTGTCTCAACTTAGAGCACTGCACTGAATTTTTGACACTAACAAAATCAGAGCAGGATAAAAAGAAGTAAAATAAGCCCTCAACACCTTCTCCTCACCCCTCCCTCCTTCCTAGTCCTACCTCACTTAGTCCTTGTACCCCAGCAGTGCAAGGAGACAAGGAATGGGGGTTTTGATCAGTTCATCACCCGAGGTTTTCTTCTGCTGCTCAGGGAGAGGAGTCCTCCCCCTGCTGCACTGTGGGGTCCCTCCCACAGGACACGGTTCTCCATGAACATATCTGACGTGGCTCCATCTCATGAGCAGCAGCTCCCTGCAAACTGCTACAATGTGAGTCCCTCCCATGGGGTCCCCTTTTTGTTTTGATTTCTTCTGAAATACCTTAGCACAGAGACATTGCCACCATTCCTAATTGGCCCAGCATCGGCCAGGTGCACATCTACCTTTGGAGCCATCAGGGATTGGTTCTGCAGGACATGGAAGAAGCTTCTAGCAGCTCCTCACAGAAGCCACCACTGTAGCTCCCCTCACCACTACCAAAACCTCCAGGCCAGGCAAAAACAATGCACCTGTATTCATCATTTATTAATTGCTTATTTTTAAACAGAGACAACAGTTATAAAATTCTGACACTTAAAGTTTATAAAATTAGAGCAGCACTGACAGAAGTTGATGACTCTTTGTCCTGGTTTAGGGCAAATTTGGGACAAAGCCTCCAATGGGGCTCCCCCCGGGAAACAAACCCACATGGCCCTTTTCTCCCACCCCCCAAACAGTTCGGGAAGAGATTTCTCTGAGAGAAGTGGAAAAAACCTGTTTATTTCACAGGCACAGCACTACCCAGCACAAAAATGAATGATATCAAATTACAAAACCTCTCGCCCTTCAGAAGAGATGACAAACTTCAGAGGGTCTCTTTCCTGTAGGTGTTCGCTCTGTTATCAGTCCCTCTGGCGCTGGAAAATGCCGCTGCCCAGGCTGGGCTCCCGGTAGTCCACGGGTGCAAGCTCCCGGTGCTCCCCCGAGTCCCCAGTCCAGAGCAGGTTCGATTCGTTTCAAAAAAGGGAAAGAAAACAGTCCAGGAAGACCTCTCTGCTCCGGCTAGTTGGAAAGCCAAGGCGATCTGTGTCTTGTTGTCTGTCTGTGCTGTAGTCAAAACTCCCGATGCGGGGGGAGCAAGTACAGTCTCTGATAACAGACTCGGTGCTTCTTTTCCACTCACTTTTACTCTCAGATGGAATTTTAAGAATACAAAACCTGTGTCTGGGTTAGGTGGACGAATGGGGATACAATTTAACATCATAATCAACCCAGGACACTGTTACATGATTCATTCTGTTACAGCATGGTTTCTCAATACAGAGCTCATAACAGAAGCATATTGTATATGTCACTTCGAATCCTCATTCAGCCAGGCTTAATTGATATCCAAAAAAACAGTAGGGCACCTTAAAATAGCTGTAGTAGCTGATGCCTCTGATGCCATTGTCTGATATCTACGATTTCCATAACACAGTGACTTTGCAGTCATGACTTTGAAGTACTGCTGTGGGTTTTGAAATGCACAGAACAAAAGGATTGGTAGTCTGAAGGAGAAAAAATTCAAATGTTTCCTTAATATCCTCATAGAATAAAATATGATAGCCTGTAGGAGCTATGAGTTGATGTGATCAACACCATGCAGTAGGAAAACAAGAAAATACAGCTAGGCTCCATATTACAATGCCCATGACGAATATTTTGACAAAACCTATCACTAATAGTATTCTCTAAGCTGAAGTGGAAAAAACTAATAAGCTTATTATATCAGAAAAAGAAAGTTGTGAAGGCTGAACATCTGTATGCAATAATGAACATTCTTTAACTGGAAACAAAGCCAAAGGAAATACCAACTGTTGCACTGAAAATTGCTGAGATTCGCTTTTGATTTACTAACAGCTGGAATCTCTAATTATCTTAATATAATGAGGCACTTTAATCTTCACTAAAGTATGTTTCAAAAACCTATCCAAAGATTTTTCTTCATCAGTAAAATGCAGTTAAACATAATCTGTCAACAGTGTGTACAGTCTGATTAAATTCTGTTCTTGGCTCCAGCCACTTACTTTCACCTGTTGAGGTGGCCTAAATATTCCTGCAATGCAAATTTAATTTGGAGTGCAGCAAAAAAAAAGTAATTTATTTTATAAATTTTATTTAAAGATGTGGGGTTTTTATAACAGAAAACCCAAAACAAACATCTCCCCCCAACAAAAAAAGCAAACAAAAAAACAACAAACAACAAAACAAAATGATCTAGCAAGTGCATAATTTAACATTTATATTTTTCCATTGAGTTATTGCAATTGCACACATAAAAGACAGGAAATACTTCTGAAAAACCATTTTCAACACAAACAAGAGGCATTTTAAGGATACCTATGCTCCTCATTTTGAGTATGCATTCTGTAATGATATCCCCTACTAAGACTGCAGTCATTGTCTATGTACTTATAGTTGCCATACTGGAGAGTTTTGCTTGTCAGAATTTCCTTATCAGAAGGATTTTCCTTGTCAGAAGGAAATAGACTTTTCTCAGATATTTATGGTTTTGTATAACAATAGGTCCAAACAGAACTTGGTATTTCCATTTTAGAAATAAGCAAAAACATGAATTACATTGGGGGGAAAAAAAAAAAAGAAGAACCAAACCCAGGATAAAATACAGAGGAATAATGGGTTTAAGTTCTAACATTCTTCATGTCAGAAAGGAGGTCATAACCTCTATTTGGAAGTCATAATCCTAAATCTTTGAATTGCTTTATGAAAATATGAAAGAGCTTAATATTCCTCTTTGCTTATTTTCTCTAGATTTAAATATCCTTGTTACATTTGTTGAGCTAATTTTGAAGTTATCCTTACTTTAGCTGTCACTATTTACGATTTCTTTTAGAAACAATGGTGTTATAAAGCAGAAGTGGCTAAACCACGTTTGGAAGATGTTTTATAAAACTGAAGAATCAGTTGGGGGATATATGAGTCAATCCTATCTTCATTTTTGGTAATTCCTTCAGAAAACTTTTAAGACCCAGGAGGTTGGGACATCTTAAAAAAAAGCATTCTCAAACAGACTTCAGATTCAGATGCTGACTAGTTAATATAGATTTTTATTTAACAGGTTTATACTGATGTCAGGCTGATAGATCTGTATTTTACTATATCTTTTTGTAGAACTTTTTTTTTTTTAAAGTCAGTGATACATTTTCTACACTAGCTTGGTCACAAGGAAACAGATAAACTCATGTTTAAAATTACTATTAGTAATTTATCTGCTCTACCCCTAAGTCCTGTTAGAAAGTAAATTCCATTCTAGTCCTGCTGACTTGTGAGTCTTCATGCTATCAATTTGTTCCATATCCCCCTCAATTTCAGTCTTATCCTCTGCTGAGCCATCTGCTATAATGAGTTCTAGCATGGGAATTGCTGCCATTCTTTCATAGTGTAACCTCTTGAACAATTTTAGCTTTTCTGTACAGGTCTTGCCTTCTCTAAGCACTCTTTAACAACCTGATCTGCAACTAAATGAGCAGACTTGCAAATGTTTTATTTTCCTGTCTGAAGAAGGTATTGCTGTTTATGTTGATTCCTATGTCAATTGCTTTTCAAAGTCTTTTGGATTACTTTAATTTTATTTTTTTTTGCCAAATTTTCTCATATTTTCTACTTTTTTTACGAAAAAGTGCTCTTCAGCATTTTAGAGATAGGAGACATTTTCTTATGTGTAATGATTTTTCTTATCTTTTGGCTAAAACACCTTTTTTTTGTATTTATTAGTGCTGCACTTTTTGGAAGGTATCATTCAATAATGGCCACAAAACGTATAAAGATTTAATTCCCTTAGCTTTTCTCTTCAGTTTCTTCCTTAAAAATGTCTTTATTTTTACTACTTTTCAATGGACCTGTAAGTCCTGTGAGGCTTGCTAAATATGATGACAATCATTGTTAAACAGTTACTCCTCATCAAAAAAATCTTTACCCAGACCCTGGACACTGCTTGGCACCAAATCACAGATCACACCTCATCTTGCAGGTTCCCCGTAAGCTGTTCTATGAAACAAATAATCAGCAAATTCAAAACTTTTTCCACTGTATCACATCCTGGTGTAATGTTTGCCTCTTGTACATGGCAGAGGAAGAGGGAAGGGGAGAAACTGGAGTCTCCCACCATGCTTTAATTTCTCTTTCTACCTCTTTGTGTGTCTTGGCATATGGTGACAAATGACTGAAGACTTACTACATGCAGAATCTGTATTACTTGCTAAGATGGTTATTTTATTGGATTTGATTCTAGCTCTCTTAACTTACACTACTAATTTGTGACCAAAATGGCTTATTGTTATTTTTTTTTTCTACTTCAGTGTAAAAATGAAAGACTACGGTCCTTCCAGAAGTCTACTGTTGAATAGTATGTCAGAGACATCATGTATGGCTAGACATTTAAGTCTCTTCATCTTGTTTCTTTGTCACATTTCTCTCTGAAAATTAGGTAACACACAAAGTTAAATGTCAAACAGAGAGTTAACCAGATTATTTTCATATATTGAACATGACAAAGGGTTCTGTCTAGGACATGTTACATAATGTTAATGATGAAGTTGTGGTTTTAAGTGTCAAGAAGGACAATTCAAGTTAGCTTCTGAACTGTAATATCTGGGAAAAAACCAAGCCATGAAACCTGTCAGTTGAGATTTTATTATTAATGTCTTTTTCTCTTTTGTGATTCCTTTAGTTATTACTTTAGGGTTGTTTTTGTGGATGACAGTCATCAACTGTTACTTCTACAAATCACAGTCTGACATGGTCTTTTTCTTTGCATTTCCTACATGCCTCCAATACATTTTCCAGACAACTGAGCAGAAAACAGTGGCAAAGTTCTCTGCGAGTGTTCCTTATGTACATAAGGCTTCCAGATAGGCTTTGGCTGAAATTCTTTGGAAAAAGACTTAATTTTGAGTTCTTTTCTTCAATCTTTTAACCAGAAGTTACAGCTATATTAAAAACATAGGTGTTTTAAACTTTTAGAGGACAATATAATATACTTTCCTCTTGGACAGGAAAAGCCTTTTCTGCCCTCTAAAGTGAAAGGATATTGGTTTCAAGAAATGCCAAAGCTTTTTCAGAATTATCAGTACTTTTAGGGAAAGATGCAGGTCATGGCACAACTGGGCAATAAGGTGATAATATAGTTCAGCTATTAAATTATAATTATGTGAGTGTAAGAGTGACAAAAAGGTAACATTAGTTTCTATTTTTAGCTCTAATGATATACTTCTAACGTTTATACTCTTTTTTGAATTTTTGTTCTAGTTAGAGTGAAATTTATATTTCAGAAAATGGGACTTTTGTCAATTAAAGCACTGAAGAGGAAAAAAATTATAAATTTTAAGATTGAAGTTACAGATATTCAAATATTTCTCCTTTGAATACATATTTTTGAGGGAGTCATTAGACCACTGTACTTTCCTGTGACATACATCAATACTAAATGCAGAGTGACACTCACAGCAGTAGTAAAACAGGGCTAATTACCATGACAGCCATTTGCTTGTTCTTATTGAATGGTGTTGATTCCATTTGGTGATGCTTCGTGAAATATAAGCCAGAGGAGCAGGAGAAGAGTTGTGTTTTATTCCTCCATCTATTTAGAGAATAGTTACACATCAAAGACACACTTTTCATCATTCCCACTGAGATCTGAACTGACCACACTGTAGTTTCTCAAAATTTCAGCTTATAGAAGGTTTATTCCAAGTATCTGGTAATTTTAATTTTCACAAAATTATATATCTGAACAGGTATATAATATATAATTAAGTTGCCCAAGTTATCATAAGTTTACTGCATAAAGGAACCTCCCGTTAGGAACTTGACTATTTGGAATGTGGACAAAATGAAATCAGTATATTCTAATTAAAATGCCAATTTCAGCAAATGAAACCACCTCTATATCTATTTCTGCAGTTATTTTCTGAGAACCTTCATCAACAGACATCTTCAAAAACATGGTCTAAAAACTTTCCTTTGCATTTTGTTTCTGCTATTTTCCAGAAAACTGTTCTGGAATTCATCTTAACATAATTTTCCTACTATATATATAAGACTACAGCTGCTTATATATGGCCTTAAATTGTTATCAGCCTAGAAAACCTTTTTCATATATAAGTTTTGGAGATTATACTTCCATTGTGAAAATTTGAACTGTTTCATATACAGCTCACTCCCCAAGAAGACTACACAAAAAGGAACTATACATGCATACATGTACAATGAATAAATTAATGGATGTTTTGCTTCAGCATACAGTATAATGAGCATACCAGTTCCCTTATTTTCCTACACTTCCACGTGAAAGCATTAAACACCTGTGATACTCTCGGTGTGTGGACAAATGTCACCACACAGAACCCAGTTATTCTATTAGCTTTTCTCAGCAATTACAAATTGTTCATCTGGAAAACTTTCTTTCATAAAGGCAATAATTTTTTATCATTTATTTGATAGAAATTTTGCTTCTACTACTATTTATTAGAGATTCAAACCCCAGACATTAGAAAGAAGATGTGATGATTAATTAACAGCTTGAACTCTCAGTTTAGCCTGAATCTTCAGGATTACAGCAGACTCTAATTTATACCAGGCAGGCTCACAAGCTTAAGATACAAAAATTTCATTATGCTGATTTCCATTGCAGTGGAAATTCCTTATCATTCTAATTAGCAGGTAATACCCTATGGATTAATTGCTCTTCCCATGTATTTCTTTCTTTTCTTCTTTTCCTAGTATTGTTTCTTGTCTCATTGTGCAGGAATATTTACTAAGTACCTATTCATCACTGCCTACTCTGCTACATTCTCCACAAATATCAACAAACAAATAAGGAGCCAGATGTCAGAGTGCAAAGAGAAACAGCAGAAGATAAAGAACCAGTGATTATTAGAGGTAGCATGTGCATACACATGCATGTTCTGGCTTTGGGTGGGGTAAACTGTCTTCACAGCGGCTGGTATGGGGCTGTGTTTTCTGCTGAACACAGCATTGATAATACAGAGGTGTTTTTGTTATTGATGGGTAGGGCCTGCACAGAGCCAAGACCTTTCCTGCTTTTCACACTGCCATGCTGAGGAGGAATTTTTGAGTGCATAGGAGGTGGGAGGAGACACAGCCAGAATAGGTGACCCAAACTGACCAAAGGGATGTCCCAGACTATAAAAACTCATGCTCAGTACATAAAGGGGTGGGGGAAAGTAGGAGGAATGGAGGAATATTTGGAGTCATGGTGTTTGTCTTCCCAAATTACAGTTACATGTGATGGGGCCCTGCTCTCCTGGAGGTGGCCAAACACCTGTCTGCCCTTGGGAATCAGTGAATTAATTCCTTGTTTTGCCTTGCTTGTGCGCACAACTTCTTCTTTTCCTCTTAAACTGTCTTTATCTCAACCCTTGAGTTCTCCAGCTTTACCCTTTTGATTTCTTTTTAATCCTCCTGGTGGGGAGTGAGTGGGTCTTGGCTGCTGGGTGCAGTTAAACCACAACAATGCATTACACCCCAAACATCCCAAGAAAACAGAAGATTTCAGTTTAATCCTTCCTACTGTGATCACATACAGTAAAGTATAATTCTGCATGGTTCAAACCACTGTGCTGTTAGATGCACCTGTGTTTGAAACTTCATAGTTCTTGCCTGAGATCTGGTAATCCTACTTCAAAATGATACATCTTTATGTCAGAGTATACGGGAGAATTCTTCCAGTTCCAAACAGAAATAGGGAAGAGTATAATGGTAAACAAAATCAATGACTTAGAGAAAGTAAAATACTCAGCACACATAATGTCTTGTCCCTCTTCATCTGAAGAAATAAGATACCTTGCAGGAAAATGTATCCTGAGAACTGGAACCGAATTTTAAACAAACTGCTGTGTGTTAAAAATGTAACACTTATCACCAAGGTGAGCAGGAAAGAAGCCACTTTATATGTAAATTTCTGTGCTACTCATGAAATCAAAAGTCTGGTATACACTCAGCAACCTAATTGTGCAGCGCACAGGCAGACACACAGACAGACCTGACTACATCAGAATGGTCTGTTTTAATGGCATATATACATAGGTAGAAGCTCATAAAAGAAAGTAGAAAGCCACCTGGAGCTGCTAGGTGATGTCTTTTCTTGACAGGCTAATGTGCAATGCTCTTAGTAGAAACTGAGGAATATTTGGGAAAATAAATAAAATCTTCAGTTGCCTTTATGCAGAGTAAATCTCAAGGAAAATACTGCATTTTGGCGGCACCCAAAACTTATATATCCCTTCAGGAAATACAAGTACAGATACATGCTTTTTACTTATTTTTGTTTTGTCGAGATAAATTATTTGATTTTTAAAAATTTTAATTATTGTATTATCACTCTGTTGTAGTTAAGATTATGTCAGCACTTCAGCTGTGAAAATAGACTTCAACTTGCCTAAAACATTACTCAGAACTTCAGTGTGTCATATAAAAAAACTCAGTCTGGATAAGAACACCGTTTTATGAGTAAGACTTCTCTTACATTTAATATATGGTTTAAAAAAAATGGGGTTTTTTTTAAGTCTAAAGGAGAAATATATATATTACTTATTGAAAAGTTTCTGTTTTATATATTTTCTTGACAAACTTCAGTTACACTGTTTGCTGTATTCAAAAAGGCCCCACTTTTTTCCAAAAGAATAAATTTTTCAATATAGACCAGTCTTTTCCTCTAAAGGAAGTCATCAAGAGTAACTTCAAAGTGACATATGTGGAATGAAAACATATGATTTGCTTAATTTCTGGTAAAAATATCACCTAAGTGAACCAGAAGGAAAAATAATGCTTGTAGATTTTACTTTTCCATCTTCATTCTGATTAACTCCATTCAAAAAAATTTCCAATGGTACAACACTGAAGGCAGAATCAAGCCCAAGTAATTTACAAAAAGTGCACCCTGTCCCATTAAAAGAAAAGAACCACCAACCCCACAGCTGCATAATGTAATACCCACATCACTGCTGTTTCTTTGACAAATGGCCGTCCTCAAAGGAACTCTTCATCCTTAGAAATGTAACTTTTAAACATTGCATCATCTTCATTCTCCTATTCTATTTCATGAGGAAAACTAATATCCATTTTCCAACACCTAACAACAAGGAACAATTGCTGTCAATTGCAATTTGTAATATGCATAGCCCTGTGTCAATAATGCTGGCTACAACACTCAGCTTACTGGCAAAGACTTCTATTCAATTAAAATAACATGATACCAAACTCTGAGTAGTCTTTCAGAAGCCATGCTTAAATGCTTAAAGAATACACTTCACAATCCAGGGTGTTCAATTTATAAGCCCCAAACATGTACAGTCTCTAAGACTCAAACAAATTTTTTCATTTATCCTGAGATGCCAAATTATTCTGGAGGACAACAGTAAGTTACATGGCTCAAATAATGATGGGAAAACTACTCTGACAGCAGGATAGGGCTGTTTTAATAGGGAAGTCAAATATGGGCACTATAAAATTAAGGAAAAAAATGACAAAAATTTTCACAGTAATTATGAAATTAAAACCAAAAAATTTAAAAAAAAAAATCTTTAAAATTAATTTCTTTAGGAAATAAAGCCATACACAATGGAGATTTGGAAAAATGAACTTTATTATAAGAGCAGTATTTCCAGGAAGCAGTTTAGAAGTGGATTACTAACCAAAAATAACTACCATAAAAATATGTCAAAGAAAAGCAGGCACCACAGTGGAGTAATCCAGCCAGGGCACTGCTGTACAGAAATCAGTCATTTAGTATTCTGCCAATTTGACGAAACATGTGTCTAAACAAACTTGCAGTAGCAAAAATCCAGTTGAAGAAATTGTATTTCAAAGTGCACATACTCTCTCAGAAGTAAAAATGTTAGAACAGTTAGGATGCAAAAATACACTTTTTAGAGATTATAGAACTTCAGTGAAGTGTAGCTATCACAGACCAAGAGTCAGTTATATAAACCTTTTAGACTTGGGTGAAGCTGGAAATGTGCCTGGTGTATTGAATTTCAGGATGCAGCCATTTATAAACTTAGGCTTCACAAAAAATGGGTTAGGATTTTGGCTGGGGTTTCTTTTGCAGGTGTGAACTTTTGAGATAAATTACTCTAAATCCAAACTTACTTCCAAAGGCAAGAACACCTGTTATTGTTTAACTTCCCTACAGTTCAGGTCATGATCACCATTTTCAGGCTGGTTTGTTTGTTTCCTTGCTTATATTTAACAGTTACAAACAAAGATGACGATGACAGATTTCTCCTGTGATTTTAGAAGTATTATATACCCAAACCAGAGAATTTAATTGAAACTGCATTTGGAAACAACTCAGAAGTTAAAAAAGTTTAATTCTGTATCACATATGCTCTTTAAAAACCACTATTTTTTTAGAAAAAAAGTGTTTTTTATCAAAAAAAGCAGACAGAAATTTTGCTACTTAAATCCACTTCTCAAACAGGCAGATGAAATATTGACTATCAACTGTCATATACACAAAAATAGATTACTCAGTATGAAATAGGTGTTTGAAACTGGTGATACAGATGTTTGTCCAAGACTCTGTATTCTGGCTAGTTTAGCTGGCTGGTGTCATTGATGTAGTGTTCTATGGTGCATTTACTGGTTTACAGGCATTAACTGAGGGGGTCAATATTTACTTTTCTTCCAGTAAGACACAGGAAGACAAAGGTCAGTGTTCTTATCATGAGACATGATAGCTAGATATTCATTTGAGTAGATTGCTATACTTACATATATTATTGAAATAGACGTATGTTGTCACATTCCTACATTGTTACATACATAAAAATGAAAAGGTTAACATCCTTTACAAACTGTATTTCTGGAATTGCTTTCCTTTGAAAGTAGCATTTAACAATGATATAAAATCCAGGGTAAAAAAAAATCCCTTCCTCTCAAAACTTCTATTTGGAGTAGTATTGGAATACTGCTGCAAGCAGTTCTCTGTCTACATCTGACTGAATATCACAGGTAAATAATTGTTTAGGTAATCTTTAAGAGTGGTGCGCTCCAGCCAAGCTGAAACAAGTAATTGCCATTCAATTTTCTTAGTCTTTCGGCAGTTGTATTTAAAAATTTGCATTTAAAATGAGTTTTTTTGTGGTTTTGTTTATCTTTTTTCCCTCTCTCTTCACAGAATCTCTTCTCACATTTTCCTTCTGGAATGTCCATATTTTGGCTCCACGTCTTTTGCAGCATCTAGACAGTGTTGTAAAAAAGGCTTTACCTTCTAGGCCAACCAGTCATCATTTCCCAGTTCCATCTTCTGTGAATAAAAACCCCAGAGCCATTGTACAGAAGGGCACTGTTTTCTATTATTATGACTGCCACAGAATTCATATATTCCATGGTTCCCAAAGAGCAGGACAACTGAAGATCACTGGATTATGGAAAAATGCTGAATGTCACAACTGATGTTTTTATGGTCCTTTTAGTTTTTCAGCAAGTCATATTCCTCAAACCTTAGTAATGATTGTATAGCCAACTACTGGCTCAAAAACAGTCAGATGCTTAAATAGGATGTTTTTTTCCTTACACAGTTTTCCATAGGAAAACAAAAATATATGGGGTTAGTCACATTGCACAGGATGATTTCAAGAAGAGGATGTAATGGATCTTCAAAAATTCAGGTTTGCAAGCAGGCTATCTGCAAATTAAGCCAGCATCATCAGATGCCATACTTAAAGTCTGCTATTTCCCACAGAAAATCATGTGGAGTAGAGTTGAGAAAGCCATTAACTTGGTAGATTATAGAGATTTCTGCATTTTCAAATATATTGCTTAGTGCAAAAAAGTAAAGTAATTTGTCTTACAAAATAAGGATTAAAACCTCTATCAATGCAAACAGCATTTTCTCCATAATTTATTGTTGATGAGCACTGAAAGATTTCTGGGGGGGTGTGGGGTGGGAAATCACTCAATAAAGCTTAAACATTATCTAGTTATCATTTGATCATTTAAGAAAAGTCGAGTGTGGTGCTATCTTATGCTATATCTAGAGTATAAGATTTTTAAAATTTTTTTTCTAAAAACATCTGATGTTTTGGATGCGGAATGGTTGCAACTCAAAAAAATCAATTATGGAAATTATCCCTAGATTATAAACTAACACATTATTAGTGCACAATTAAAATACAGAAGGGAAACAAGTTTATCCATTAAGTACCTCTGAATCTTTCAGCTGATGAAAATTACTACAGGTACTTGAAACATTTCTTAGGTTGATTAATTGTGTTTGCAATCCATCAGGAAAGATACAGTCCCAAAGAAAATAACCATCCACTTAGTGAGACTTTTTAAAAACTCATTTGAGGCCTCTGTAAACTTTTAATTTTTAATTTTCAGCCAAAAATGTTACAGACTATGTTTCTATGGAATGTAGCTTCAATCTTCACTAAGATCTGACGGAAGAAAAAGAGAACTGATCATACAGACTTATTTTATGTATCCTAGTGTTTATTTCTGCAACTGCAAACATCTCTCCTAAAGCATCAATCATGTGATATATCATAGTATTGTGGCTCAATTTGTTGATTATATACAGGAATCATTGGCCAGATTTATTTTAAAATTACGACAATTTCACAGTGCAATTTTAAGGAGACATGAATGTTTATGTGCCTAAGGAACTACTGTCATTATGATTTCATTGTATGCATTGCAAAAAAAGTTTACATCAAGCAGTGGGAAATATTAAAGAGAGAATTAATTTTTACTTTGGTTCATTTTCTTTCATTCCTATGTGGAATCCAAATATAAATACTTGGACTTAAATCTCAAAAGTTTATACATATAGCATATTTTACATAGATAAGCTGTTCCACTGAAATCAGTAAGGCTGTTCACACATGTAATAACGAACTTCATATGTAGTATCTGGCAAGCTTAGTCTTACCTACCAATACAAAGGGGAAAAGGATGTACAGATAAACAGTGAAAAAGAAAATTATTAGGGTGAGAGAGGGGATTCTGCCTCTCTGCTCTGCTCTGGGGGGGATCCCACCTGGAGTGCTGAACCCAGCTCTGCAGGCCCCAGCACAGGAGAGACCTATTGGAGCAAGTCCAGGTGGGGGCCCACCAAGGTGATTAAATGGATGGAGCTCATGTCCTATGAAGAAAGACAAAGAAAACTGTGATTTTTTGACCTGGAAAAGAGAAGGCTTTGGAGTGACCTAATATCCAACATGAATAGGACACCTCACGCACATGAATCAAATTACTCTTGTAGTTCTATACTTCACATCCTAGCCTCTCTCCTTTTTCAGCAAAGGATAGTTGTGAATTTTTGGGTGAAACATCCAACTTTGTTTTAATGGGCAATATATATTGAATTACTTTTCCCAAAGTTGAGTCTGCTTTGCCCCATCAAAATTACTGCCAAGTGATGTCCCTGTCCTCATTTTGACTAACAAGCTTTTCAATTTCCCTCTCCTCTGTAGAGAAGGGGGACTGAGAGCAGCTGAGTGGGGTCTTGCAGATGGCCAAGGTCATCCCACCGCATTAACAAAAGTCAGCTGCCGGTGGTAGAGGACAGCAATGTTTTTCCATGCTAAACAAAGTATGATGGTCCATTCTCATAATCCGGGCTATCAAAAAAATCATAAGATAAATGTTGTAACACTATGTAATTTTACAAACCTTTTTTTTTCTCTCCAATATTGAGCAAAGTTTCGGAATGTACAATATTTCAAAGCTGATGTATAACATAGTTCATTCACACCTGTGCAAGGTGAAGTAGTTAATAAGGCAATTTTGCTAATGGCTCTAAAAGCCTGAAACCTTTCAAGTGTTCTCAGCATTAGCAAGCAATTTCCAGATGATTTCTAGGGAATTTAACCACTTTTGTTTTTATAAATAATTTCTTCAGGTAAAAAAGTTTTCAGCTCACAGGTAATATTTACTGAGACAACTAATATGCTATGAAATTAGAGGAAAAGAATTACAGAATTGATGAGTGATGTATTTGAAGGGCCATATTCTGACATTCTCAGTCTATGAACTGGATAATTTTATCTTAATTATACACTCAGTAATTATTCCACTTCAGTGATTAACAAGCCTCGTCACCATGCATTTTGGGGTCTGCTATTCTCAGGGTTACCTTTATTGCTAGTCTCTGTTGACAGTGCACTTTCATAGGGGCAATTTAAAAACTCCTAAAACTGAAACAGATAATTGAAGACAATTGCATAATGTCAAAGATGTATACTAATTAGAACTATCAAAATATCTGAAGGAGTAAATGCATCTGCAAATCTGAGGGCTTTGCAAGGAAATTGGGGGGAATAGGTTATGGAAAACGATCTCATAAACATAGCACAGAGAAGTACTGGCCTTAGACTGAACTCAAATCAATAATTCTGGCAAAGCAGCAGATTCCTCTGACAACAGACAATTTGAAAGCCAATTAACATATGAATTGCAAGCAGGGCATGCAATAAAATCTCAGTGTGCTATTGAAAAATAATAAAAATAGAAAACTGCAATAAAATCTAAAACGGGAAGGAGGTGCTGTTCTGCTAGTCTAGTGGTGATCTTGGTATACAAAAGGTGAGACAGAGCTCTCCCTATTCTTAAGGCTGTAAAAGCTAACCTGACATAAAGGACAAGGTAGGAATCTGTTAACTGTTAACAGGTGTGGGAAGAGCCAAGAATAGGAGTGTGTCTAAATGACTCGATCTTCTCGAGTGTGGCCCGGCTAGCTCAGTGATGAGGTTTCTCTTCACTCGAGTTTCAAGCCAGCATATGTTTGTGGGGTTCACTGATTTTCTTCAAGAATCCAAGTCTATAGAGCGAGTAAAGAAATCAGGGGGGGACTCTCTCTCTGGTTTGCATTCCACAGTTTATTTCTGTGAAGGGGAATCCAAAGGATGAGAGACCAAGGATTTGGGGTCTGGGGGGTCTCTTTTAACAGGGTTTCTCAGAGGGAGGGAACATCAGAGAGAGAACCAATTATTTTTCTCAGTTAGTACATCTTGCAAACTTTCTACAAATCAAGGTTACACACGCCAAGATAAAAAATAACAGACACTAACTTCTTCAAATGCCCACAAAGGTGTGGGAGTATTCTATACAGAGGGGCAGAGGGGGAGAGAGGGGGGGCCTGGTTTCCTGGCAACACAGGGGGGAAAGAAAGGGAAGGCAAGGTAAGCATGCCCTCTCAGCTTCCATAGTTTAGAGGCATTCTGGGACAGGAAAAAGTTACAAACTTCCGTGTAGGAAAGAAGAGTTCTCTTCTCCCAACCCCGTGCTTTCCTGGGCTAAAGAAACTTCAAGCAGCTGGAAATGCCAGCGGGGTCCTCTCTTTACTCTACCCGGCCTCTCGCCGTGGGGCTGAGGAGAGAAACTTCAGTAACCATGGTAACTTGACGCCAGGTAAACAGGAGAAAGAGAAGCTGGGGGGGAATTACAACTAAAAGATGGGAAAAGATACATTTCAGGCCATCAACTACAACATCTCCCCCTAATTTTTTCCAAAAGAAGGAAGGGAACTTGGTTTTACTTCTTCAAACCAAGGGGAAGGGGTTTGGGGTGTATTGGGATTTGGGAATTCCACAGCATTTATCTGAGGTGCAGGAGAAATTAACTTGGTGGTGGTGGTAACACACCAACGTTGCAAAACAGAAAACATAATCAAAACAACAACAATAATTGCAAAAAACCCTAAAACAGTCCAGAAAACAGAAGACAGCTATCCCGAAAATCCCCATCCTGAAAAAATGTCTACAAAACTGTCATACTGAGGATGGTTTCTTCTTAAAATACAGGTAAACAAGAACAAAAACCATTAGCTAAATTCATCAATAAACAGATTCAACAGTGGAAAGTCAGGGTAGAATGGAGAATCTGGATTTCCTTCTCCACCCAAATACCTGTTTGTTTTTTGAACTTCTGCTACTGAAATATCAGGGGGTCTTGTGGGATGTTTTTCAATGTACGGTTTTACCCACCTCTGTGGGACCCACCGCAAACCCAGGGGTGTTGATACACAAGCGTATCCTCTTCCCCATGTCACTAATTTGTAAGGACCTTCAATTTTTCCACTTTCAGGGTCTCTCATCAGCACTGGTGGATGTTCCTTGAGCTTGTGTTTGCCATGAGGGGAGAAATGCTTAACCACTGGGGGGTTTTGATCTTCCATAGAACAGTTTAAAAAATTGAGAGTGAACAGGGCTTTGCATAATCTTTCCTGTGGTGTTAACTTTACTTTGTTTTTCCATTGATTTTTCAAAACTCTTTTGAGTGACTGGTGTGCTCTCTCTACTATTGCTTGACCTGTTGGAGAGTGGGGGATTCCTGTCTTGTGTCTCACTCCCCATTCCTGCAAAAATTCCTTAAACACTTTGGAAATATATGCTGGTCCATTATCTGTTTTAATTTCTTTAGGGATTCCTAGTACAGAAAAAGCTTGCAACAGGTGCTTTGTGGCATGCACACCTTTTTCTCCTGCATGGGCTGAGGCAAAAATTGCTCCCGAGAAGGTATCAATGGATACATGTACATATTTTACCTGTCCAAATTCAGGGATGTGTGTTACATCAGTCTGCCATACTTCACAGCTTTTCAGTCCCCTTGGATTGACTCCAGCACCCAGGGATGGCAGAGCTGTGCGCTGACAGTGGGGACATGTGGCCACAATGGCTTTGGCTTGATCTCGTTTCAGATTAAACTGTCGAATCAAACCTGGTACATTCTGATGAAACATTTCATGGCTTAATTTTGCCTGTTGAAACAGGTCAGGGAGTCTGGCCAGTCCAACAGGGGCAGCAGCCAGGGAATCAGCTCTGTCATTCCCTTCTGCTATGAAACCAGGTAATTCCATGTGCGACCGGGTATGCATAACAAAATAGGGATGTTCTCGATGGGAAACTGCATAAATTAATTTTGAGAGCAATTCAAACAAAGTTCTGTTTGAGATCTCCTTGAGGACTGCATTTTCTGCTCTGGAAACTACTCCTGCTACATAAGCTGAATCAGTGACCAAATTGAATGGTTCTGAAAACCTCTCAAATGCTCTAACCACTGCTGCTAACTCAGCAATTTGAGGGGATCCTTCTACATAATCAACATCTGTTTCCCACTGCTGCGTCTGAGGATCCTTCCAGGTCATTACTGACCTTCGGGATGCTCCAGAAGCATCAGTAAAAACAGTCAAAGCTTCAAGGGGCTTCTGACTCCTCTTATCTTTTGGTACCAAATTAAATTTTGAATTAAACAATTTGTGTGCAGGGGCATGAACTGAAATCTGCCCAGTAAAATTCTCCAGAGCAATTTGCAGGGTCTCTTGATTCCTCAAGAGGTGCTCAAACATTTCCCTGGTCATCTTCACTGAGGAGGTTTCTTCCTCAGAGAGGCTTAGGGGCAAATGTATACATGAAAAATCACAGCCAGCAAGTTCTCTCATTCTCAGCCTGGCTTTTCCAACCAGCTGGGCCATCAATTCCTGTGGCCTTGTAATATTTTTGGACCGATAGTGACTGAGAAAGACCCACTCAATGATTATCAAATGGTCTTTCTGGTCCTTGTCCCACTGAAAAATCAACCCCTGAAGGTGTGGCAATTTCCCCATTACAATAAATTTGAAAGGCAGCTCTGGATGGCATCTATGTGCCTGTCTCTTCTCCATCATGCTGCTTACCTTCTCTAAAGCATCCCTGGCTTCTGGAGTCAGAGTCCTTGGAGCACTCAGCTCATCTCCCCCTTTCAATAAATTGAAAAGAGGGGCTAGGTCATCAGTGGCAATGCCTAGCCAAGGCCTAACCCAATTCAGTGTTCCACACAGAGAGTGCAAGTCGGCTAAGGTTTTGGGATTGCTGTTAAAAGCTAATTTTTGAGGAACAATTGTTTTTGCAGTGATTTCCAGACCTAGGTATTTCCAAGGAGGCATCTTTTGTACTTTTTCTTCCTGAAGGGTGAGTCCTGCAGTTGTTAAAACTTCGGTCACCCGGTCCAGTGTGGACTGGAGCAATTTTTCCTGGGGGGCACACACTAGCACATCATCCATATAATGCAGGATAATGGCTTCCCCCACCTCAGCTCGCACAGGGGATAACAAGGCAGCAACATACCATTGGCAAATCACAGGTGAATTTTTCATCCCTTGGGGGAGGGATTTCCAATGAAACCTTCTCATTGGGGCTTCTCTGTTGAGGGAAGGCACAGAAAAAGCAAACCTGGGGGCATCGATAGGGTCTAGAGGAATTTTGAAAAAGCAATCTTTGATGTCAATCACAGCCAATTCCCAATCTTGAGGAAGCACGGCAGGAGACGGCATCCCTGGTTGAAGAGGTCCCATGTCTACAATGACTTTGTTAATTTCTCGCAGATCATGAACTAATCTCCACTTGTCTTTCCCTGGCTTTTTAATGACAAACACAGGGGAGTTCCAAGGGCTAAAAGTAGGTTCAATATTGCCTTGGGCCAATTGCTCATCTACTAACTCGTTTAGCGCCTTTAATTTCTCTTTACTCAGCGGCCACTGGGGTATCCAAATTGGGGAATCTGTGGTCCATTCTAGTTTTTGGGTCTGGCGCTTCTCAGTGGCCGCAATCAAAAATCCCGAGGTGTTTTCGGAATTTCAATGCGGACTCCCCATTGGGACATGACATCTCTTCCCCACAGGGGAACCTGGAAATCAGTGACAATGGGGCGAATAGATGCTATTTGCCCATCAGGTCCTCTAATCTGAATGGGTTCCTTTGATATCTTGGCCAATTGGGCTCCCCCTATACCTTGGATGTGGCTAACCATCGGTTGCAGTTCCCATTGTGGTGGCCATCTCCTTTCAGGGATGACAGTCACATCTGCTCCTGTGTCTATCATGCCTGTCATTCCCATGCCTTCACTACCTTTTTTTCAAATGGCATGAGATGATGGGTTTGTTTTCTCCCACTGCTTGAGCCCAGTAGATCTGAGGGGCTACATCATCTACTGGGATCCCTGATGGAATGGGAATAGCTTGAGCAATTACCTGCCCTTGTGCCAGGTAGAATGGTGGGTTGATGCACCGTGCCAAAAGGATGAGTGCATCCAAGTCAGCTGAAAGAGTGACAGGAGAAATTTCAATCTCTGGGGGTGTGTTTTTTGTGTCCCCAATAACAAGAAACTTACAATTCAAGTCGGGGGTCAGTTTTTCCCTCAGCGGGTCAACGGAAACAACCGTCCAGTGGCGAGACCTAAAAAATTGATCTTTCACAGTAAACAATTTGAGAGGTAATTTTGGCTTCCAAACCTCACAACCATTGGTGTTATTTCGGTGGCAGAAGTCAGACCTGTGAGAAACGTCACATTTAAGAGTGTTATCACATTCAATTTTCCCTCCCCCTGCGACTTCTATTCTACTTGTGTCTCTGCGCGGAATAGACTCGCGCTGCGTATCTAGTTTTTTTGGTTCTGAGGACCCCCTCCCTTTTCCAAGTTTCCCTGCCCTTGCTTGTTAGGATATGGCACTTGGCAGAACTTTGCAAAATGTCCTGGCTGTCCACACCGATGACAGGTGAACGCTCCCTTCGGCTTTGCTGGTGATGGCAGAGTAGGTATAGTTGTGGCTGCAATCCTTCCTGGGGTTCTTTGGGAATCCTCAGTCCTTGGCACTGAAGTGCTGATTACATCCGTACACATCTCGATCAAAGTTGTCAAGGTCGGTGGTGGATCTTTCGGCAGCACCCGAATCAGTGCTTTGCAGGCTTCATTCGCATTCACTCGAGCCATTTCCAACAGCAAGTCAGAGTGCAGGGTGGTATTCTGCACTTGTCTTTCAATCTGTACCTTTAATCTATTCACAAAATCTACAAATCTTTCATCAGAACATTGTTTAACTTGAGCATAGGGAACAACAGATTCAGAAAGAGGAATATTGAAAAATGCTTTCTCTGCAGCCTTCTTTATTTTCTCTCTAACTCCTTTTGGCAAATTTTGGGCTTGGTCAATAGGTTCGCTCCAATCACCTTCACCACATAAATGATTCATGGTAATTATTTTACCCGTTTCATCTAAAGCTTCAAAATCACTGCTCAGTAATTCTCCCAAAAGGGTTTTCAACAATCTTTTCCAAGCCCCTTCCCAGAGCAAATATTCTCCCGGGGATAGAAGGCAGGAAAACAAATCCTTTAAATCATGGGGGACCAATTGGTTGGAGGAGAGGGTTGCCTTTAAAAGACTTTTAAAAAATTGGCTTTCCTTTCCAAACTCTTTTGCTGCTTTGCATAATTCCATTTTCAATCGAAATGACATTGCATTCCATTCTGGTAATGTTCCTCCCCTCCCATAAGTTACAGGTGCTGCAAAGAAGGCAGGCCTCTGTTCCTGGTTTGTCCCTTCACCCCCTCCCTTCACACTGTGTGAGCTGGAGGGAGTGACATGGGAGCCAGCAGCAGAGAGAGGGCAGGCGGGGTTGCAGGGGGGGTAGGAGGGGTCAGGGGCGGGGTGCCTTGGGAGGGAGACACCCCTGAGGGGTGGGGCGGAGGCAGAGGAGGGAGGGTCTGGAGGACCAGGAGGGGGGAGGTCTTGGGGGAGGAAAGGGTTGGGGGGGGGAGGGGCAACAAAGGGATTGTGGGAAGAAGAAGCAACCTGGGGGTTGACCATGTGCTCGCCACCATTTTGAAGTTCCTGGGCCCTTTGTGTAACACTTGGGGGGAGGCTCACCATGTGGTCTCCTCCATTTTTTGTACCCAAAAGACCACCAGGAACAAGAGGAGAGGGATATTGAGGGTAAAGAGGGGTAGGAGAGGGAGCTGGGATGGGTTTTAGGGAAAGGTTTCCAACAGCTTGGCCAGAGCTCCTGGAACAGGGGTGCTGAGAGGACTCCCCCAGCTTAGGGTAACAGGGTTGAGGTAAAGAAACAGGGTTATCAGGGTTAGGATTGGATAACCTTTTTTTTTCTTTTTCAATAAGGGTTAGTCTAACCAAAACAAACAAATGGATTACTTTCTCTGCTGAACTATCTCCAGCATTCACAGATTCAGTCAATTTTGTCCCCACTCTGTTCCAAAAGGAAACAGAAGTTACATCTGCAGGAGACACTTGAGGAAAATTTAAAAAAACCCAATTCACTAATTTTTTTACTTTTTTCTTAGAAAACGGTTTCTCTCCAATTTGCAAAATGCCAATCACTTGATTAAAAATCCCCCTTTGTGCTACAGACAGTCTTGCACCCATCTCTGTGATCTCACCTGTCCGTCGCAGCTATTTCACCAACGGCTCCAAACTGCTCTGCATCCAGAAGTTTCACCTGGGATGGGACTCTTCTCTCACCCACTCCCTCTTCACCACTTCCCCCCTTTGGGGAATTCAGTCTTCTGAATGCTCCTGCCGTTGTCTCGCTCTCAAAAGCAGCCCCTCGGTGCACAGGGGTTCTTGCTTTTCTCCCCAACACGTCTTCCACTTAGAACAGCGAAGAGACGCTTCTGGGGTAGATGTCGTCCCAGCGGTGGTCAGAATCTCACCTTCCGTGGTTCTTCTGTCCCCTTTGTTGAGGGACAGGCCAGCCCCACGTTGGGCGCCATCTGACTCGATCTTCTCGAGTGTGGCCCGGCTAGCTCAGTGATGAGGTTTCTCTTCACTCGAGTTTCGAGCCAGCATATGTTTGTGGGGTTCACTGATTTTCTTCAAGAATCCAAGTCTATAGAGCGAGTAAAGAAATCAGGGGGGGACTCTCTCTCTGGTTTGCATTCCACAGTTTATTTCTGTGAAGGGGAATCCAAAGGATGAGAGACCAAGGATTTGGGGTCTGGGGGGTCTCTTTTAACAGGGTTTCTCAGAGGGAGGGAACATCAGAGAGAGAACCAATTATTTTTCTCAGTTAGTACATCTTGCAAACTTTCTACAAATCAAGGTTACACACGCCAAGATAAAAATAACAGACACTAACTTCTTCAAATGCCCACAAAGGTGTGGGAGTATTCTATACAGAGGGGCAGAGGGGGAGAGAGGGGGGGCCTGGTTTCCTGGCAACACAGGGGGGAAAGAAAGGGAAGGCAAGGTAAGCATGCCCTCTCAGCTTCCATAGTTTAGAGGCATTCTGGGACAGGAAAAAGTTACAAACTTCCGTGTAGGAAAGAAGAGTTCTCTTCTCCCAACCCCGTGCTTTCCTGGGCTAAAGAAACTTCAAGCAGCTGGAAATGCCAGCGGGGTCCTCTCTTTACTCTATCCGGCCTCTCGCCGTGGAGCTGAGGAGAGAAACTTCAGTAACCATGGTAACTTGACGCCAGGTAAACAGGAGAAAGAGAAGCTGGGGGGGAATTACAACTAAAAGATGGGAAAAGATACATTTCAGGCCATCAACTACAACATCTAAACTCTGCCACCACCAACTCCTGCTTAAGGGCCCCTAGAGTAAGAAAGAAAATGTATTTAGGCCTGGTGAGAAAGTGAGAGTATCCAAGGAGGAGTCATGTTACTTGCTGTCATATTAATGTTGCTCTGTGAATGTGAGATGGCTGAAGGGTAGCTCCACACATGTGTGAAGGCAAATACTCACATCTGAGTGCCCAGGCTTAACACTTAAAAAGATGGGGCATGTGTTTTGAGATCAAACATGACAATTCAAGTGGCTGTAATTGCAGGGCTCAACCAACTGATAGTGTAGACACTGAAATTCCTCACCACTTAAACAGTCAAAAGCTTTTAGTTCAATTATATGTAATGTCATTTCCACTGTAGTATCAGGCAGATGTTTAATAAACTATTTTCAGAGTAGAAGGAAGGCATACTGTAACTGAGGGATTAGTTCAGGCTGCTATGCTATGCTTCCCAAGGGATGATTTAGTAGCATACTTTGTTTATGTCAGCAAATATTATTCTACCACTATTAATACATATCATATATCCTTTGTTATAACGTACAATCTAGTCTGAAAAAAAAAAAAAAAAGCCTTTTTAGTATCCAACACACTTTTGATTCAAAACAGCTCTTGCTTATTATACCAGTAACATAAAAGAACATGAAGCGCCTTCTTCCATCTCTATTGTTGGGCTTTCTACCATGCTGTGGTAAGATAGCACCACATTGTGCTGTTCTTCATGAGAAGAGATAGTACCCATGGTTAAAGCCCTGTGGTCATAGTACACTTCTAGTTTTAGGCACAAGTCAGATATACAATAATTAATATTTATGTTTGTGTTTATGTGAATGAATAAAACAGATACACATACAAAATCTCACGGCTTTGTTTAGGAATAGTGATTTCATACAGAAGTAATCATGATTGCATTTCAATATGTGGTACTTGTATGATAGACAATGGTTGGTAACAAAACACTATTCTTTTGAATTTTACTGTTCAATGTGCATAGGCACGGCACTGTGAATTTTTGCATTTTACAATGACAGAAGATTAACGTTTTGCTATAGGACTACAAATGTTATCAGTTCTTCAAGCAAATATAAAACATATTACCGTAATTTTAAAATGCATAATATTTGTTTTATGCACGAATAGAGAAGTAGTTATCAATCAAATCTATGTAATTTAGTTATTTTTGCTTCTGTTTTCAGAGAGATGGTTTATTAGTTAGTCAATTTGCTCATAGGTGAGAATTTTCAAGATAATGTCTCAGAATAAGGGTAAGCAGACCTAGAAAATGTACCATTTAGTTCATGGTGATGTAAGACTGGGAACTCATCTATATGCTATGGTTTTGATATTACAGACTGTAAGGTAAATTTCAAGATGAATGTCTAAACAAGCTGGTTCGGGCACTGACAGTAGCATAACTCCCAAGCAGCAAAGATCTGCTTCAGATTTCTTTACATATAACTTTGATACCAGGTTTTCTAAGGGTAAAATACACCATCTATCTATTTTACGGGTAGATTTTGCTACCTAAACTCATCTGGGGATCAATTTTTCAAAGTAGTTTCATTAAGTCATAGGCTTCCCATTTACTCTGAGCTGGAAAGTACCTGTTCAAATCCTTTTATGTAGGTACTAAACTGCTTTTGAAACTGGTCAGCATGAGACAAAACACCTTGACTATTTTGTGCTTTAATACTCATTTTTAGATTAAATTTCTTCATTAATTATATTCTCAATTATTTTTTCAAAAACTGTAGACTTTTTTTTTGTGAAAGAACAGCCCTTACATATCTTCTGATGAAGGTCAGCATAGAAAAGCTTTTGATGTAGGACTTATTGGTACAAAAGTCACTGACTGTGGTAAGAAAGTCTGCAGGTAATGCCATTGGCTGGGATAACTTTCTCATTGATTTTTTGAGTCATTTTTCTGTACTTAATTTACCCACTTTTACTGGAAACCTTAAAAGTAATCACAGCTCAAGGCTAGCTGCCAAATAGATTGAAAACTGAGCTTATATCACTGCACCCTTTCTGTAGACTGATTGCTCTTCTGCTATACATCCACCTCTATATTAAATAGTCCAGAATAGCTGCTAGAGTTCCAGTGTCTATTATACACGCTGCTCTCCTAGATATCTTCTGTGTAAGCCCAATCTTTTTTTTATTAAAGACATCTTATAATAACTTACTTCCTCATGGAGCGCTACTGAATCACTCTTTATGACAAATTCTTCATAAAACAAGATGCAAGTTTCTACATGGTTCAATTGAGTCTACTTGTTCTCAATACTTCCAAAGCTGTATACAGAGACTTATTACACCAAATAACATTTCTTTGGCAGTCCCTAATAGACACAGTGTGGGTTTACTTGCTCCTGCACCACTATATCATTGAATATTTTCATTTAACCCTCTAGAGTAAAGCACAAGTGACAAGACTTGGTTGCAGGTTCTCCTCTTTGTTGGATTTTTAGTAATTTCAAGTCTGTCACTACTCAGTGAGGCTGGATTTTCATAGATGTCAATTAGTCTGCTTGAAATACTAATATTTCACCTCCAGAAGCTTTATCTTCTAGCTAAAATTCAATACAGAATTGTACAGATTGTACAGAATCCTACTGGTCAAATTCTTAAAACTTAGTAATGTAGCAAAAGGGGAGGTAGTTATAGGGATGTAGCTTTTTTTGCCAATGCATCCAGAGAAAATATTTAGGCCCTGATGCTGGAAAGTTAAAATAAAAGAGAAAAGTGCTATTATACAGAAGAGTGTATAGGAGTGTATATATCTATATCTGTATATATATATATGATCATTTTTGTAAGAATAAAAATACTTCTAAGCATCATTTCACAGATAACAGAAAGACATGCAGAAGTATGAAAATTAGTAGAAGAGAATCAAGTGTTTCCTAATTTGAAGGTAGTACCCAGATTAGTACCCAAACTTTAGTGTTTTCTCAGTACTAATCATCAAATTATTTTACTGTGAGCAAAATTAGATGACATATTTTACTGCACTTAAGAATATACATCTATACCTGTACATATCTGTATGGATAATTGTAGATTGTCTGAGCTGACTGAGTATGAGACAGCATCAGTAAACCATACTGTCTAATTATCTTGGTCTTTCCTAACAGGCTGAGTTCCCATCTGCAGCACTCATGCTGGTTTGGGTTTTGCCTTTTTTTCATTCATATGTTCTCTGTATTCTTCACACAAAAATTTGTAGCTGTGTAGTCTATTGTATTAGTGACAAGTTTTCCCAGTACTTTTCCATGGCCTTTTCCTAAACAGAAATACAAAACAAATTCCAGACCTCCAAGCCCTGGGAGGTATAAGACCGCTTTGCTCTCTTGGTTCTTCCTGGGAAGCCAGGTTGAGAACAACTCTTCAAAATACATTCTCATGGACAAGGTAAAACTAGTGTCAAGGGGAGACTCCAAAGAAGGGGCTTGACCTTGCGAGGGGAGTTACATCACCGCTTGTCCTCCTAATTGGTGCTTTTTATCAATTATGCTAATTTCCTAAAACTTACAAAAATGTACTCACCCCTGGGGGAGGTGGGCTTTTGTGGATGTCTTTCTATAACTGCCCCTGAAGGCCTCCATTAAAGATCCCCTTTTATATTACCTCCCTACTAAAATTATCTTCGGGTCTTTAATTTCCAGGTTGGGCAAAAGACAATTGCACTTTACGGGTTCCAGACTGATGCAATGAGGCAGCAGGCTTGGTGCACAGTCAGTGTGCACTCAATTTAGCTACCGGACCTGCAACTGAATCACAAAATCATGGAAACACAGAATCATAGAATCATTTAGACTGGAAAAAAACTTCTAATATAATTGGTTTCAAACATGCCTAAATAGACTAAAGCATGTGCTAATGAAATGTAAAACACTCTACACCTTTGTGTCCTGATATAGAGTTTAATGTACTTCAGTTGAGAAATAAATTGCCTGTGAACTTCAGTAGATGTAGAGGACTCCTGAAATTCCATCTTCAATAGTTTCTGATATATATATACACATATATTTATACAAACACACACACACACATACACACATACACACATATACATATACATATACATATACATATACATATACATATACATATACATATATATATGTTAGGATTGACTTCAGCAAAAATACTAAAATGTCAATGTTATGATTCAAATTGAAAATACTGAAGCTACTGGCGACCTAGGATAGCTGTACACCAGAAAGCATTTTTTTCATAAACAAAATTACTTTTACTGTCACAGCAAGTTCTCAGCAAATAAGTAATTTTGATCCTATTTAATCCTATCCTAAATGTACCGCAAAATCAAATTCATGAATAACAGCAATTACATTGCATATTAGATTCAATGGTAGGGCTGAAGAAATCCCTGAACTGCTAGATCTCAGAAGAAAACACCTTCTTCTGTAAACTTGTCCTTTCTCACAAGTGGTTGCTATCAGGCTGTCATATGCACAAATCCTAGTTAGACTTTGACTTAATATATGCCTTTTGGGCTAGATAGATTTCATGGAAATGTTCTAAGTTAAATTCTGCTCTTTTTCTGTAAGCTTCTACTCTTCTCATACTGCTGAGTTATATGCAGTTAATCCATCTGTAGATTTGTAAATTTCCTGTCTTCTGTATCAGATCTATATATGGAATGGCTTGTAGCACAAACAGTTGCCTACGTCTTCCCCAGCCCTGCTGTAGCACTGCTGGTCTGTACTGCTTTCTGCATCCCGTTCCAATAGGAACTTTCTACACCTGCACTGCTAAGCATTCCTTGATGAAGTTGTTCCCGTTGCTCAAGACCTTTTCCCACCTCTCCTTTTATTATGCCCCAGAGTTTTCAATGTTCTCAGCAACTCCATTACTGACTTCTTCAGGTAACAGAGAGTAGGCCATTACCTGCTGTCTCCCAGTACAAGCCTTACCTTGACTTGGGCACCCTCTGATTTATCACACCTAGACTGGGGCTTGCTACACCAGTCTCACAGCAGGGCCCAGGGAAGACAAGAGGAAATGCACTTGGCAAGGTCACCATAATGCATAATTTATCACATTAGCAAAATCGCTGTTACAATGGGAAAACAAAAGCAAAAATAGGTTGAACAGCTACTGGGCCTCTTTGCCATAAAGAAACCCCAACAGCTGATAAAAGCAACAAGGATGTGATCCTGACTCAGCTCCATTGGGCTGATTCCCACAGTGTTTGGTCCAGTTTCTGTGGCTGGACTGATAGTCAATTAGAAGAATGAAACTACTTCAGTGGTTCCATGAGCCAGGAAGACTCAACAACTGCCAGAAGTACCCTTAATTTTCAGATATGCAGCTGTGTTTACATAGCGTGGAGGAGCCACAATGAAATAAGGCTCAGCCCTCCTACTGCCAGTGGTCCATGTGGCTCATTGCCAGCATACACGTAGCCATGCCTGCTGTAGTTCTGCCAGTTTTGGTATCTGGAGCCCTGTGTCTCTTCTGCCTGACATACAATAAACATTCTCAGGAAGAAGACAAGGGAGAAAGGATTCAGAGGAGCAAGCACTCAGGTGCACCAATTCTTACTCTTTCTTTGCTGTATGTCTTGCAAACATTGTCCTTGTGCTCGCTCCTACACACACTCCCAACTTCCCTCATGTGCCAGTTGTGCTTTGGTTATCCAGACAGAAATCTGACAGCAGATTGAGGAATGCTGGTGTGGCATGGAAATTTTCTATCGTCTATCTTCAACCATTTTAGCAACCATCTTATGACTAGGAGTGTGCTGTTGCTGGTTGGAGCTGTTCCTTTCATAAGTACATCATGAGAACAATCTGGTTTGTGCTCTCCTTCAAGGCACCATTGTACAGCTGTGTATAGATGTCTACTGCAGCCTATCCAGGTGAGAGATGACTCTTCCTAATACACAATCACTTTCTGAGCTCTTGATGGGTACAGATTTCAGCTATGAAACCTATATATGAAACCATCAGGTAGAATTCACGGCTGTCATCCTTCTGGCAGGAGTGTAGGCCAAAAGTCATGTGTGCAGGTTTGTCTGAGGGAATGAAGTTCAAGTAGGAAGACGACAGACTTTGTGTGTGTGTGCACCTTCTGCATGGGAAGCTGCAGATAATATGTCTCCCCTGTATCAGTTACTTCCTGATGCCTTTTGCTGATCACGTTTTCAAAAAATTCTGTTTCAGAATAGTAATGGGCCAGCTTTGTTCACAGTTAGCAACCCTAGTAGAATCTTAGACTGAAGGGGAAGTACATAAGATGAAAAATATCAGAAAATTGTTGCCTTCAAAAACATCTTCTCAGCTAAGCTGATGGTGTCTTTCTATCACATTCAATCAAGAACACAAGCAATACAGAATTTGCTTACTGCCTTCTACCCAGTACAGAAAACACACAATTTTATTTTATTTACTTTCTTAAGCCATCTACTCTGTCCCTACGTAGCTCTGATCAGTAAAAATTTCCAAAGCATTTGAGAATCTTTCATCTTGGATTGTTAACTTAGTTTTACTGTTTCTCAAGGGATCAATAGGCATTAACTTGATAAGGGAAGGTGCGGGAAGGTGCGGGAAGGGAAGGTGCGGGAAGGGAAGGTGCGGGAAGGGAAGGTGCGGGAAGGTGCGGGAAGGGAAGGTGCGGGAAGGGAAGGTGCGGGAAGGGAAGGGAAGGGAAGGGAAGGGAAGGGAAGGGAAGGGAAGGGAAGGGAAGGGAAGGGAAGGGAAGGGAAGGGAAGGGAAGGGAAGGGAAGGGAAGGGAAGGGAAGGGAAGGGAAGGGAAGGGAAGGGCAATAAAATAAAATGTAGTAACATTTTGGAAAGCTCCCCCTTTGTTTTAATTTCTAAAAATTTATCCTAAAAAGTGACATTCAAGTCTGGATATCTCACCCTTAGAAATGTGACTTTCAGCTTGCTTAGGTGTACATTCCTTGGAAAGGAGTTTAGATGGAACATTACACATTGTTATAAATGCAAAGGCAGATTTGGGTTAAATAAAAAACAATTTATTATAAAACAATTTCTATAAAAAATAAACAATGAGGAAAAACCACAATAAAACAAACAGCGCAGCGCTGGGTGGACAGGGGTCTATACCCAAAGGTATAGGTGTTCCCAAATCCACGAAGGAGGGTAGACTGTCCGGGGTTTTTATAGGGATTTTGTGCCTTGAGGCCAAATTCCAGGCAGGCACCATTCACCAAGGGTCCTTGATTGTTGTATGAATTGATTTCCTGGCGTTGGAGAATAGAGTCAAATAGACGTCCGGACAGAGTCTCCTCATATGTAAAGAAGTTCTGGGTGTTTCTTGATTTCATTGTGGTTCAGGCCATCTGGATGGGATGGTTGGATCCGGGTTGGAGCTGATGGATATCTCGGCTGGACTTTTTCCCTTTGTCTACCTGATGGCTTCCCCCAACGGTGGCCTGCAAGGCGGGGTGTTCAGGTCCGGTGATGAGTATCTCGTCGGAGCCTTTCCCTGTTAGCCTGATGATTCATGTCCTGTCCATTCTTTTCCGTTGATGGGCGCCGGCTAGGGTCGTTATCCTTTGAGTGGAAATTCGCGACTAGATCTGGGAAGGGCTTGTGGGCCACACTGTACTTTTTATTTTATATTATTATTGCTACATACATTTATTTAGATTTCTACGAATTTTTACAAGTTCATTTCTCACACATGATCTGACAGGTATTTCCTAATTTAATTCTTCAGGTTGAAACAATTCTTCATGTATTAGAAAAAAGCTATACCATACACATGGGATTGTAATAAGTAAAAAAGCAATACATAAGAAATTACCATCAGTAAAACTTACATAATTAATACAGAAAAGCCTTACAAGGAAGTTGTACAAAAACTTCTTAGTATCTATCTTTTCTAGTGTTGTGCTCCTCTCTGTTTTATAAGGACTTCTCAGTGCAGGAGAAACAAATGCACCTGTAATAGGGCCTAGTAATTAATAGCAGCTAAACCCTAGTTAAACACTTTAATCTTGGAACTTACTCAAACCATGAGGTGTATTTAGGATTAGATCCACAAACTACAATAACTAGAGGTGCCATATGCTGCAGGTTTACTCAATCTCATTTGCATTTGTGGTCACAGTAAGAGCAAAGGACATGAAAAGTCATATTTACTTGTACAAGGATGAAGTATTTTCTATGGAATTAATATGAATATTCTTTTCCTACGTTGTCAAAATACATCCCAGATGAAAATTTAAAAGGACAAATGCAGAAGTAAAAATGGAGGTACTGTTAAATATTTATATATATATATATATATTTGTTTTAAAACACAGCGATAGACTAAACTGTTTTGGGTTAGGGTTTTTGGGTTTTCTGTTGTTTTTTTTAATTGAGCATAGAAAGCAAAGAACAAAGGTTTGTAATGATGAGAGATTCTTTTAAACCACTGTACCACAGGCAGTAAAGGAGATATTTTTGGCAGCAGAAAAGGTGAGAGCCAGTGATAAAGGGAAACATTAATTATCCAGTACCTGTTAGAAGGGAACACAGACACAATGTCTTACAGAAGTTAGAGAATACAATGGGGAGAATGTGAAATGGAAGGTAGTTTAGGAAACAACTGTCTCCAGCCTCAATTGCAACTGACAGGAGGTGACTGAGGATTAGAAGGTGTAAACTACTGGTGATGGTCACAGGACGTTTAGGCTCAAAATTATAAAGAAAAAGAAAGGAAGAAAGGCCCTGAAATAACAAGTTACTTTTTGGGGTTTTTAAAGGGTTTTGTTTTTTGCAGAAGTTTCCCTCTGTTTTGGGATCAGATGAATAGCATAGCAAGATTTGACTTAGCATCAGAAAATACCCTACCAAAAAAGTCACAATTATTGAGAATAAATCAAAAGTCCTAGAAATGGAGAAACAGCATAAATATTATGATAAAAGGTATTTAAATATATTTGATACAATCAGATGGGCCAGGGTGAAGGAAAGGAATAAAACCTTGAGCACTTAATAAAATAACCAAGGTAGTGTCTGAATCAAAGTCATTATCATTTGAGATCTTGTAGAAGAGAGAAGTCTCAGGGGACTGAAGAAGGGCAAGCCATTACATTACACTAAGAAAGGGAAGACTTGAGAAACCACTGACCAGTCACAGTACTTTCAGTATGTACAAAAATACTGGGAGAAGTTATTAAACAGCCAATTTATAACCAGTCTACAGGAAAATAAAAAGGTGATGAAAAACAGCCAACACAGCTGTCTCAAGAGTAAATCACGTCAAAACAATCTAATTTCCTCCTTTGACACAGTAAGTTTCAGTATAGTGGAGAAGAAGGAAGCAGAAGATGAGATAGCTTTACTTTAATAAAGCTTTTTACACTGCCACAGGAGACCTCGTGGGGAAGCCGGAAAAATACAGCCCTATAGGCCCAGCCTGAACAAAAGATTTAAACAATTTTGAGGATGTGTAATACATGCTAACATAAGGGATGAAATTACTGCACTACACAGTATAGAAGCAAAAAATTAGGCCTTGGCCTTCCTGAGCTCAACCACTAAACCATTTTCTGTTTATGTCCTCTGATTTCAGTGAAGGTGTTTGTTGATTGCAGGTTTTGAACTTAGGCTGAACCGAATCTGCGATTAGAAAATAGATTTTACTTGTAATTACAAGGAGGCTGAGATTAATTTTTTGAAGTATCATATAAAATAATGCCTTTTTTTTTTGTATTGCTTGTTAAGCAAAATTACTCATTAATAACCTTAGCAACAGAATCCATCCAGAATAAGGTAAAATCCAATCTAAACTTTCCATCTCACTAATGGGATCATAAAAGTCACAATTTGAAGGGCCCAGTGTGATGTGGTAACAGGTAACTGTGATCACCCCAGTAGCCAACCATCAGTATAACTTCAGAATGATAACAGAAAGGGGAAGATTCCTCCATTGACACATACAATACACAGATCCTTCTGAATATTGAAAAAACCTAGAGCACCAGCTCCCAATGGCCTGTTTAATGTTATGACTTTATAGGTTTTATAATTAGTTTATGGCAGGAGAATAATTGATGTCATACATCTAACATGTATGCTGCAACAGCCCTTAGGGTTATAGTGAAAATTATTACAGCAACTGATAGCAACAATTTGATCAACAATCATACGGGGCAGAACTTAACAAGCCACAGCCTATTCCAAAAAACAGGCCAACAAATGTACCCAATAAGTTGACAGTTACAGTTACTTAAGTCAAATATAATTAATTTAAGAAGAAGAAAACAAAGACAGTAGTGTTCTCCTGAACAGGCTAGTAAAAAGAGTTTAGTGTCATGAGTAGAAGACAGTCAGCAAGGAGAAAGAGGAAGAAAACAGAATCAGAACATGTGAAGAGTTACAAATATCAGACATGGTAGAATGTGATATTCTGTCCTTATCAATGAAATTCTGAAACCTAAAACTTCACACAAGACACTGGTTTTATTTACAACTACCAAAATTGCAGTTCTGCCCAATCCCCTGACTTTTCTATTATTTGTAGTTATATATTTTTTTATATATTGGTTTTCTGCTTTGAAATAGAGTTGTGCTGTTAACACAAAGCCTAAGTGTTTGAAACACTTAGTTTTGAAACACTTCATTAAAATTTGGTTAGGAAAAGAGAAACTTTAACCATACAAACAGAATATATGCCTATTTGTATATGTATATACATGTAATCTACCTAAACAACCTGGATGCAGGACTTGAAAGGATACTAAATTTGCATATGATACAAGATTGGGAGGAGTTGTTGACTCCCTCCAAGGCAGGGAGGCCTTGCAGAGGCACCTCAATAAAGAGGAAAGGGCAATCACCAACCATATGAGGTCTAACAAGGGAAAGTGGTGGATTCTGAACCTGGGATGGGACAACCCTGGATGTACAGACAAACTGGGGAATGAGAGGCTGGAGAGCAGTGCCGTTGTAAGGGTCCTGGGGGTCCTGGTCCATGGCAAGTTGAATCTGAGTCAGCAGTGCCGTGGCAGCCAGGAGGAACAACCCTGTCCTGGGGGGCATCAGGCACAGCATGGCCAGCCAGGCAAGGGAGGGGATTGTCCTGCTCTGCTCTGAGCTGGGGCAGCCTCACCTCAAGAGCTGGGGGCAGTTTTGGATGCCACAGTGTAAGAAGGATAATATTAGTTAAGCTCTTAGAAGTCCAAAAGGAGGTAGCGGAGATGGTGAAGGGGCTGGAGAGGAAGCTCTGAAAGGAGTGGCTGAGGTGACTTTGGCTGTTCAGCCTGGAGAAGGGGAGACTGAGGCGAGACCTCAGTGCAGTCTACAGCTTCCTCATGAGGGGAAGAGGAGGGGCAGACACTGACCTTTTTCCTTTCTGGTGACCAATGAGAGGGCCCAAGGGAACAGCCTGAAGTTGTGTCTGGGAAGGTTTAGGTTCGATTTTAGGAAAAAAGTTCTTCACCCAGAGGGTGGGTGGGCACTGGAACAGGGTCCCCAGGGAAGTGGTCGCAGAACTAAGCCTGGTAGAGTTCAAGACTCAAGCATTTAAAGAATGGTCTCAGGCACATGGTGTGATTCTTGTGCAGGGCCAGGAGGATTTTGATAATCCTAATGAGTCCCTTCCAACTCATAATATTCTGTGTTATGCTGTGGTTCTGTGGTATGTGTATGTACATGTACACATGTACATATAAATGTTCTATAAATATATGCATATGTACACAGACTTCTGCACATACATACATGTATACACCTCACAGTCCTAAGTTTTAGGCCAGATTGAGTAACTTGGGTTACCAAAGAAAGGACCACACTGGAATAAAATTTTGAAAAAATAACAGTACTATAGTTCAAGCACTGTTTTTATAAGCAACTTTTTAACTTAGATTCTGTAGATAACCTTTTGTAAGAAGTTTTACTTGACTGGTTGTTACAGCTTATAGAACTTCACAAGTTATAAGGAAAAGTAGTGGAGCAGGTGAGGAAGGGAAATGTCAGAGGGTATAAGTTAATCACATGCATAAAATAAACCAGTAAAAGACATGAAAAAGATATAGGACAAGGGCTATGCCTTTACAAGCACTGAATCAAAAACAGAGTAGAACCACTCATAATGTCCAGTCCCTTGAATAAGGCACAGCCACTTGACATCTGTCTGTTCTCTGAAATCATGCTGTTCTCCAGTATTTTTCAGTACAATAAAAGAAGTTCAACAGCCTAGATAAAAACCACTATAAGATGAGTGCAGAACAAGTCTTATTCAGCTAACAGATATTTGAAATTCACTCAGTATGTGTGAACATATGATGTGAGATCCTTGTAAAGGCTTGGGATGGACTCACTTCAAATCACTGTTTTCATGAATGATTCAGACAACAGAGTGTGAAATGTTCTTTGACATTTCGCAGATACCACAAAAACAGGAAGAGTAAACATTTTCAGAAACAGATCTGAATCAGCTTGTCAAAATCACTCTTGACTCCAATTTAGTAAGATCAAGTTAACAAAAAAGAAAAGCAATATAGTATAATGTAGGTAAAATAAAATTGAGCAACACAAAAATAGGAAATTTCTATCTATAGATTTAAAGGACTATAAATCATATCAATGGTACAATATTAGAAGAAAGGAAAGAAAAATAAAAAGGCAAATATAAAGCTGAGTTACATGATGTACTTCACCTTATAAGTAATGAAATTATTTCCCTTTTGTCAGTTTTGCTAACATCACATTCTCTTTAGTATAAAGCATTACTTTTTATGAAAAACACATTAAAGAGTAGCTGGGGAGACCAAAAGCATAGGAGAATGACAAAACAGGAAATGCTGTGGGATCCAAAAGGTAACTGGTTTTGTTTGTTTTTCTTAAAAAAATAAAAATAGAAGAATTAAGGTATATGTACCTTCCAAAATGCTTAGATGATTGTAGCAAAACTGCTCTGAGTCAATTAGAGCTTTGAAGTATAGCAGTCTAGATTTTTTCCTTAGTCCAGTTTCCCAATAGTGAGCCAACAGTGAAGAGAATGTGCTCCATTGACTTCTAGAAAGAAATAATTCTGACTGGTCCTCAGCATAACACAAGAATATAAAAAAGAATATTACAGGATCTGCAACAAGAAGGGCAGAAGTATTAGGAAGAGTACTACTGAAGAGACAGGCACCAGAACAGACTTGGATGGTAAAACTTCAGACCCATGGAAGCAGTATATTGTTTCAGTCTTCTCCAGTTCTACATGTATATGGTTTTTAAAGGCTAGAACTAAGTAGCAGACCTACTTTTTAAAATAGTTTAATAATCTTCAAAACACTCAGAAGAATACAATTGACAGATTTCTAACACATGTAATAGGGTTTTTTAAGGCAACAATTCTATTAAGATGCTGTAAGAGCCTGATAACAAGAGAAAGGCTTTAAAAAGTGCTTTGTCATTATGTCTGTCTATAATAATCACTCTTGAACTCCTGAAAAACTGCATGTGGGATGGACTGTGAGCAGCCCACTTTGATGCCCATAAAAAGGAAGGGGAAAATGGTGCAAAATGTGGAGGGGAAAGTGAGGGGCAGAATCCCTGACTTTTGCCTCCCTGCCACCTCTGCCACCATCCCCTGCTGCGAGACACCCTGAGGTCCCTGGGATCCAACACCTCGTGCCTGGGGAGAGCCCCCAGTCTGTACCCCTGGACCGGAGTCACGAGTGAGCTGTGGAACCCCCACCCTGCTCCTGCGTGCTGCGGTGAGAGCACCGCCAGTGGACCGGGGTTCGGCGCTCGGGCACGGCACCTGCATTCTGCAGGACAGGCCACCACATCCCAGCCAAACTGCTCCCGAGACCAGAGGGGCAGGTGAGGTGCTTCAAACTGAAAAAAACAAAAAATAAAAAACTGCTTCTTGCCCCCTGACCCTGTCTCAGCAGCAACAACAGTAGCACACACTGGTGGTGATGTATCCTATGCTTTTAAACTAAACTTACCTTATTCTAACTTTTCTCTACTTCTCTCTGTCTTTCTCTTTGCCTCATTTACTTCTAAATAAAAATATATTATTTTTTTGGGTACCAACATTTAATCTTGTTTGGTTTTTATCTCTTTTATTTGGGAGATTATTTAGAACCTACCAAGTTCTTTCTGTTTTACTCAGTGTTGGTTCTCTTTACTCCTCTGCAATTAAAGTTTGCAGCAGATGCAATGTACTTTAACTGTGTTCAAAATACTTCCTGTGTAGAACAAACTTGTGTCAATAGGTTTAAGTAAAAAAAGCTGTAATTCTTTTCATGTATTATCATTTTGCATACATCTGTGTTTGTCTGAAAGACAGTGCATGAGGCAAACGTGTTCATCAGAGACCTGTAAATTCTGGTGTGAGGGAAGTTTGAATGGTAATGCATAGGCTTTAAGTACAAGAAGAAATAACAGAGCAAAAAATTAGCATGTATTTAGAATCAGGACATAGTTGACCACAACAAGCTGGTGAGCACTGAAGCCAGTATGTTTGCAACAAGACTACAGTACAGATGACTTTTCAGTAGAAGATCTACACTACTACAGAAGATGGGTGGAAATCTTGCGTGATTCCTCTTGTCATTTCAAAAAAAAAGACTTGGAAAATAAGACAATGGGTCTCAACCTTGCATTAAGATTTATAGGGAGTGAAGTGGGGGATAGAAGACCTTGGGGATGAAATATCAGGCCATGCGAAGTGTTGACTCATAAGAAACAGATAATATTTTAGCCAAAAATCAGTTCATTGTCACCAGTGAAGAAGAAACTAAGAGATGACTCAATAGCTGGCAAACTTACCTTCTGCATCACAACAGGTAATGGTAACCTAACTGATTGAATATATACCTTGTTCTAGTATAAAAGAATGAATTAGTAGAACACATGAGGGAATGGCTGAAAAAAAAATTCTTTAAAACAAAATATCTGTTCTAAAAGTTCTTGCTTTGAGTTTTCTTACATTTAATTTTTACACAGCTTCTGGAACTCTAATTCAGGGTAAAGTCGGAATGAATCGCAAAATCATAGAATAATAATTTGGGTTGGAAGGGACGATCAAGTTCCAAACCTCCTGAGATGCATGCAACACTTGAGGTGGGATCTCACCAGAGCAGAGGGGCGGAATCCCCTCCCCTGCCCTGTTGGCCACGCTGCTTTGGATGCAGCCCAGTACATGTTTGGTTTCTGATCTGCAAGTGCGCATTACTGGGTCATGTCCAGCTCTTCATCCAGCAGCAACCCCAAGTCTTTCTTGGCAGGGCTGTTCTCGAAGTGTTCATCCCCCAGCCCATGTTGATACTGGGGGTTGACTGAGGTGCAGCACCTTGTACTTGTTAAATCTTACAAGATTTCCGTGGGCACGCTTTTCAAGTTCACCCAGGTCCCTCTGGATAACAGGAATGTCAACTGCACCACTCAGCTTGGTGTCACCTGCAAATTTGCTGAGTGAACTTGATCCCTTTTCTATGTTGTTGGTGAAGATATAATCAGTACTGGTACTAACACATATGTTACACATATGCTCCCTGAGGAGCACCACTTGTCACAGGTCTCCATGTGGACATAGAGCGGACTTAGAGTGGACCTTGACCACTACCTTCGGGATGTAACCATCCAACCAAGTCCTTATCCACCAAACAGTCTACCCATCAAATCCATCTCTCTCCAATTTACAGAGAAGGATGTTGTGGTGGCCATGCCTAAGTCCTTACAGAAATCTAGACAGATGAAATCTCCATCACAGGAGGCCACTAAGTTGGTCAATCAAGACTTCCCCTTGGTGAAGCCATGCTGGCTGTCTTGAATCACCTCTCTGTCCTTCATGTGCCTTAGGCTAGCATCTGTTCCATTATCTTCCCAGGCACAGAAGTGAAACTACCAGCTGGTAGTTCCCTCCCTTCTACCCTTTTTAAAGATGTGTGCAATGTTTCCCTTTTTCCAGTCATCTTGAATTTTACCTTACTGTCACGACTTTTCAAAAACCATGGACAGTGGCTTGACATATACATCAGCCAGTTCCTTCAGGAACTGCAGATGCATCTCATTTAGGTCCCGTGGAGATATATACAATCAGATTCTCCAGTGGTCATGAACCTGATATTCACTTACAGTGGGAGGCATTCTGATCTCCTGTCATTGTCTCGTGTTCACTCACTCGAGATATGGAGAGACTTCCATTGAAGACTGAAGGAAAAGAAGTTGTTGAGTATCTGAGCCTTTTCATCTGCAGTTACCTGTTAGACAGCCTTGTTTATTGTGGAGGTACACCTTCTTTGAGCTTCCTTTTCTACCTGATATACCTGTAGAAGATTTCCTTGTTAATTATTTCTTCCCTTGTCAGGTTTAGTTCAAGCTGTATTTTTCCCTTTCCTTCCTTGCCTCATCCCTACAAAACCAGACTGCACCCCTATACTCTCCCCAGTGTACCTGTCCTTTCTTTCACTACCTGTGCATTTCGTATTGCCCTGTAGTTTGACCAGGAGGTGCCAACTCAGACATGCTGGTCTTGTGCCTTCCTTACCTGATTTCTTATGCCTGGGGATCATAGCTCTTAAACTCTATGGACAACTTCCTTAAAAATCTGCCATCTCTGTTCTGTTCCTTTGCCCCTGATGGCAGCTTCCCAGGGTGTCCTATTGACTATCTCCTTGAAAAGCTGGAAGTCTGCTTTTCAGTAGTTCAGTGGCTGTGACTTTATTCTTCATCTGACCGATATCCTTCATGACTGCGAACTCCCCCAGAAAATGACATTGCAGCCCAGGCTGCCTCCAGTCTTACCATCCCCAGTTAGCTCACTTGTGTTGGTGACCATGACATCCAGTATTGCCTCCCCTGTGGTAGGTCTGCCTATTTATTACTTGGCTTAGGAAGTTATCCTACATTCATTCCAGGAGTCTCATCGGGCTACTTTCCCAGGAGATGTGAAGGTTGGAATAGTAGGTTGGAAGGAAGCACAAAATGAACATAGAACTGTAGTTTTCTGCTTATGCTTGAGTAAACAGATTTTAAATCACAAATTAATTAAAATTAATTTTGTGGGGTTTTGCTTATGTTAAGTTTATTTTTTTGCTGGTTAATGAATGTATTTTTTCTTTATTTGTGAGTGTATTCTAGAGGCCTTTATAGCTGTGTGGAAAGATTGTTAGAAAAACTTAGTTTTTGGGTAATAATCCAGAAACAGCATAATAGTTTCATGAATAAAATTTGCTACCACTTCAACCAGAAAACATAATTTTTGGGAAATTGCCATTTTCCCCCACATACATATTATTTACTAAGCTTAAGTTATCCAACATGTGAAATTAAATTATTTCATTAAAATGAACTTTGGAATGTTATCTCCTTCAGCAGCAGGATTTTAATTTTCTTTAAATGAACCAGTAATTTTAATTGCTCTCTTTTTTTGTTTGTATCCCCATAATTACTACTTTTACAATGTATAACATACCATAGGTGTTATGCATAAATTCCATGTCAGAAATTATGTCCATTTTAAGTCTCACAATTGCCCACGGGAATCTGAAAAGAAAAATTTCCTTTTGCAAACAATGCTAAGGTAATTTTATACCATGTATAGCTGGCCCTTCATATTCAGTGAATTCCCTAACTTTAGCTTACCAATCAGTAAGTCTGTCTTGGCAAATATATTTTTCCTCTTCAAAACTCTGATATAGGAGAGCAAATAATAACTCTGCTCTGTATCTAAAAACTCATTGCAAATTAATTTCGAGTGCTGAAGTTTTCTCTTGAATCTGGTCTTAGCATATTCTGCATAGTGTGATGAATACTGATCTTCAATGTGCAGCCTAGACAGCAATTTTTCCTGTGTGTGATAATATTTCTCTTGGACAATGAGTTGAGATGATTAAAATGAGTCCTAGTGGCTAAGAGGAGCATGAAAGGCAAGACTATTAAGTCAGTACTGCCATTTTGTTTGCAGGCCATGCCCCAAGTCAATTGGAATATGTGTGAAATAAAGCCATTAAACACAATTTATATTCAGTAGACTAAAGTTGTGGAAATATAATGTGTGGCTCCAAGCTTTGCCTTTATCATCTCCTAAAATAGGCTTTGCTAAGAAACATTGAAAATTACTCTACTTTTCTTTTGGTTCCAGTTTGAGGTGGATAAAAGCAAGTCCTTTTTCACATTCCTTCTGACAGCATGCAATCTACTGCCTGCCTGAAACTCGTATCTGCATTTACACAGTATTTGCATTTTATTTCAAAAGCCCCATGACTTTGTTTTGGTCCTCCTTGAGGACAACAGCATGCATCTCTCTCTCTCTGCAACACTTTTCAGGCAACAGGCTCCTAGTTGTGTATGTACTTCATTTTGCTTAGGATCTATGGTAAATTTCAGCCACTTTAATGTCTTAGTTCCCATAGGAGGGGATACATAATCAACTTAAAATAGGGATAAAAATGCCATAAGATAGGGTTGCAAAATTCTTTACAAGATGTAGTAAAATTCTTGGTAAATTGTTTTTTAGTAAGAGCACTGAGATTTTTAGTAAATGGAAAGAGAAATTGGAAGGTATGAAAGAAACTGCAGTTTTAAAATTCTATGAAGTTAAAAAGCAGTTTGTAACTCTGCACAATTTTTTTAATGAGATATAAAAATCATATTGCCACTTATCTTTCTAAAATGCAAAGAATTTTATATGCATAAAAATCAAGAATCCTGAGAATTTTAAGAATTATGTTAAGAAGGTATTTTTAAAACTGTCACTTAACTAAGACACATATAGTCTTTAAATACATAACTAGTGTTATGTGGAAGTCAGAGTCCTTTGACAGAAACACCAAATTGTCTTAACTCACACAATATATCCTTTTTCTATGGAGGCAATTGCCCCATTTCAGTATTTTTGTTTAGTGAATTTACAAGAAGAGATTAGGATTGTTTAGAGAGATGAACTATGGTAGTATTATGAATGTATTTTTATTTGAGCTGCTATAGTTGTTGTATAGTTGCCAGCTAAACTTGGAAAAGAGGGAGAGGTCCAAAAGAACAACCCAGTTTTGCAAGAAAGCAGTGATGATGAGACCAGATGCTTGAAATCTATCAACCCATCACTTATCAGCAATTCAGTACATTTTTTCATAGATGTGTTGATCTCTGCTCCTGGTGAGCCACAGCGGAAGCCTGTTTTTCCTGTATTTCTCTCTGAAGCCCTTTTCCCATGTTTCTTCATAGTAAAGATGAAGCTGCTGAGCTTTGAAAAGTTCAGGATAAATTTTAAATATATGCTTGTCAACTCAATTAACGGTTATATAATTCACATCTATTATGGACTGTTCTTGACAGAATATTTTTCTGTTCTTTCTGTCTTGCAAAATACAAATCTATCTACCTGATAGATTTAAACATAGGTACAAAAGGTAGGAAAAATGTGATTTTTTCTGGTTTTGGGATACTTGTTAATTTTAAAAAGCATGCCATTGAATATAGTGGTCTTTGCATAAAAATAGCATATTCTGAGGAAACAGTTTATTTTATTTCATTTACATTTCATCAAGTTATCCCTGCTCTCTACATACACAGGAGAACAAAATTACACTGAAGTTCTATTCCTTATGTTCACATACACAGTTATTTACTTATGCAATACAGCAATGACAGACCAGTCCCACAAAACAAACTGACAAGACTACTAACAGTTCACACTCTCTTCTGTGTTTGCTGCCTGTAAAAGTCTGCCTACTCTCTTTTTGCAAGGTCTGGAATCTTCTGTATTTCTGAAGTTAATCATTCAAGAACATTAAATTTTTTAAAAAAGGAAACAAAATAAAGGTGCATTAGGAAAAAATTCTCAACTGCTCATCTCAGACTCTCAGTACCATTCGAATACTGCAGTTTTAACTGGAAACACTATTTCCTTATTCGTAGACTAACATAAAAGTTGTGATTTTATGACATTACTATGCATTTCACATTTTTTCTTTGTTTTTTTTTTTTTTTTTTTTCATAGAATCATTAAATACAAAATAACTTAGGTTGGAAGAAATCTCTGGAGGTCATCGTGTCCAAACTCTTGCTCAAAATGAGCCAATTTACACCACGTAAATTAAGGCTTTATCCTGTCGAGTTCTGAATATATTCACAGACATACATTATGCAAGCTCTCTGGGAAGCCAGTTTAAGCACGCTCATAATGAAAATAGATTTCCTTTTATATATTTAGACTTTCCCATGTTGTAAACTGTATCCACTGTGTCTCATTCTAGGAGAGCCTGTCTCTTTGTATGTTTCCACTACTTTGTTGAAGGTACTTATAAGACCTCCCTCTTAGCCACTCTTGCTAAGACCAAATTCATCTGTTAGCCCCTCCACATATGTCATGTGTCAAATGTCAAGTGCTCTAATTTCCTTGATAAACTTTTGCTGTTTTGGTTCCAGCACATCAAAGTCTTTCTCATGGTGAGGAGACCAAGAATGGGTGCAGTACTCCAGATGCAGTGTCAGAAATGTCAAAGGGAGGCAGACAATCAATCACCTCTCTGGACCTGCTGGCAAGACTCCTCCTAACACAGCCCAAGTTGCTGCTGCCCTTCTGTGCTGCAAGGGCACTCTGCTGCCTCATATTGATTTGCTGACTGCCAGGACCCCTCTTTTCTACCAAACAGCTTTCTGCTCACTTGATGTCTAGCCAGTACTGGGTTTTTTTGGTTATTATGGTCATGATGCAGGACTCAGTGTTTACCATTTTAATACTTTATCAAATTTCTGTCATATCATGTCATCTGTTTAAGTCCCTTTATGCAGCAGCCCAACCCTCAAGACCCTTTTTTCCAATTTGGCATCATCCACCATCCCATAGAGGGAGTGTTCCACCTAGACAGCAAGTATTTTTTTCCCCAGTTCATTTCCAAATACACTCTTAAAGTCATGACCATTTCTTTGATCCAAGCCCCATTGCACTATACCTTCAGTCATGTCATGCAGCTTTCTTAAGACAGTTGTCAGTCGCTCAGAGGCTGCTGTTGCATTGAGTCACCATCGGGAACTCGGCTCCATTTCCTCACGTGGGCAGCCAGTGCTACTTCAGCTTTTCCAGTGTGTCTTGTCTGGTTCTGCCTACTGTTGCAGGATGATGTGAATCTCCCTCATGGTCTGTATCTGTATCACATGTATCCTGGGGGAGATGTCTAAGATAAACTATGAAATCTCAGCAGACGGTAATATTTGAAAAGACAAATTGGACCTAAGAATGTCAGGAACAGATGAGTTTAGAGACCTTGTGTGCATGTGGGCAATCCAACCTGTCAGAACTTAAATTTACTTGTATTAACCTCAAACTGAATGACACATGGTCTTCAGCATTATTTTTAGCACTATAATTGAGCTATAGATTTTTAAACTTTTCTTTCAACTGCTTTGAATAAGGTTGCACAAGTTGCAAAAAATGGTGTTGAAACAGCAATTAAATTAATATGTTAAAGAATTGATTACCCATAAATATAAACAATTTTACCTTATGAAAAAATTAAGGTAAAAAAAAGAAAGATGTAACTATTAAGCTCTTAAATTTACCTAATAATTTACTCCTTGTCTTCAAGGATATGCATTAACAAACTTAAAGCTGATTTTAATCTTCTGCTTGAATAGCAGAAAAGTCCTGCTCCTTTTGACTGAAATTAGGCTGGCATCATTGCAATAGACAAATACTTGTCCCGGATTTCTGAGGGTAAGAAAACACCCTCATTAACAGGCACTCCTATCAGTCCGGCTTCCACTGCAAACAGACTTGCACCAATTTTTTGACAGAAGTTTGGATTTCCCCAGAATAGCAACATGCTACTAGTGCATTGAGCATAGCAACATCTCCTTGGAATTGGTATGAGTACAATGGGTTTTGAATCTCACTCCTGCAGACTATTGTTGATATAACCTTAATGAGTACCTCTCCCAGGGAAAATGAAAGCCTTGTCCCTTAGATGGGCAGAAAGGAGAAAGATTTATCAATTGTCATTCTGATCCAAAATTCATATTTATTTCATATACCTTTCTTCTTCTGATTGCAAAATTCAGTTTTGTCTGGTCTTTTGAGATCATAAGATCAATTCTGACTACAGTGGCCAGGAATGAATGATCTAAATCCTTTAAACCACATTGATTTAATCACAGTAATAAAAGCCAAATGATTCCTAACCCTTGAGAGGAGTCCTAGGGTAAGTAAAGTAGGAATCTAGGGATGACATGTATCCACAGTCCTGCTGCAAACAGTAGATAACATTTTGTTGCTGCTGACACTTTCAAGTAATAGATTAGCTCCAAGTAGTTGAGACTTCCTTTCCTTAGCTTGCTTTCTGCCTCCATTAATTATTTCCCCAGAAACTTTTCAGACTGCTTACTGAAAGCTGACTGCTACAGCTTTCATGTAGCTTTTCCTGATATGTGATGGAACACTCCATGGCTTCTAAAAGCCATGAAAAAGGTGCTCATTTGGAACTGAGGAAGTGGAGGAAAGAGAGAGAAACAGTGGAAAAGTGGAATGATATGCTGGTTATTCTGTCATTTCTTTATGGACTAGATTTGGAGAGTAATTTTGACTCTGTAGTCACATTCTGAAATAGAAACTTTTCCACTGGACTAGATGAGAATATTCTTTAAATGTTGGGATACCTGTTTTTATGAAAAGATTTATGCATTAGATTGCCTTATACAATGTAAAGTTTATGAAAAGAGTCCATTAAGAGACCTGTGAAGGTGTAAGTGAGGATTTTTAAGCATGTAATAAGAATGTGATTCATCTGTGTGAGAGAAATAAAAGAGAATGGACTATGGGACTGGCACAACCTTTATTTCTCTTCTGGTGAAAATGATGCTTTCTTTGAAGGTAGTGCAGTATTTTTTTCCTGTAAAAAATAAATATTTTTCTTTTGTTCAGTTTCCTTGACAATAAGCAAAAGAAAATGTTGTCTTTTAGCCACAGAGTTGTTTGAGGAATTCTATACTTCTATTTTTTTTTTTTTATTTTTCCCCCACTGGAGAAAAGAAAAAAAAAACTTTGTTGGCATATGTACATTTGTGATGGACATCTATGACAATATTTTAAGGAAAATTTTAGGGGAAGTCTGTAATATCTTTCCATGATTCATCTTTTCTTCCTCCCCAATGTGGTTATTTTCACAAGGATTCTGACATTTTAGAAAAAAATCGCTGCTTACACAAAGGGCATAAACAATCCCATTTCTTAACAAGAACCTCATGTTGTGGTCTTTTCTTATGAAGCCAATTAACAGTAGCAAGTACAGTTGAAACTTCCAATAACAAAAAACACCTCCACTAGGAAGAGCTTGAGATGGACCACAAGATGGTCTCCCCTCAGTCTCCTCCAGGCTGAGCAGACCAAATGACTTCAGCTGCTCCTCAAACAGCTTCCCCTCCAGCCCCATCACCATCTTTGTTGTTCCCCTTTGGATGTTCTCTAACAGCTCAGTGTCTTTCTTACACTGCAGCACCCAAAACTGCCCCCAGCACTGGACGTGAGGCTGCCCCAGCTCAGAGCAGAGCAGGACAATCCCCTCCCTTGCCTGGCTGGCCATGCTGTGCCTGATGCCCCCCAGGACAGGGTTGTTCCTCCTGGCTGCCAGGGCACTGCTGGCTTGTGTTCAACTTGCCATGGACCAGGACCCCCAGCAGCACTGCTCTCCAGCATCTCATTCCCCAGTCTATACACACATCCAGGTTTGCCCTGTGCTGGGGCAGAATCCAGCACTTTGTTAAACTTCAAACAATGAATGCTTGCCCATCTCTCTAATTTGGCCTAATGATGAAGGTGCTAAAAGTTCTTTATTCTTCATAATATTCTTTATTCAAAATACAACTTCTTTATCTTGTATTAATAAAAGTTTTTTTTATTTATAGAGAAGAAAGATTCCAAACAAGCATGAACCTATTTTTTTTTTTAATATTGCAAAGCTCACATCTGGTTGTGGCAAAATCTAAATAATTTAAGCTAGAAATATTATATAAATATTAAATTCATATTTGTATTGCAATTGTGGTATAGGTAGACATAATGACTATGCCCATGTCCACTCAGTCAGAAATTCCCTGGCTGATCAAAGAAGCCTCTGGCCAGTTTCTGCTGAGATTATCCCATTGATTAATTTGAGACAAGGGGATTTACTCAGCTGTACTACAGAGCATTTCACTAATTACTGGAAGAGCTAGAAATAGCTGCAAGAGGTAGAAATTTCAAGGAATCCAGGTGATTATTTATGTTGTGCACTTGGTCAGCTCTCAGTGACTATCCATGTGCTTCCATGTATTGATTAACATCTGAGATGACAAATCTGGTTGCTCCAGAAACTCTCTGAGGCAGTTCTTACTGGAGAATAGATTTAAGTTTAGCTGGATAAAGCAATTCTAAATAAGTTTTAGAAATTACTCCTGCAGATGCAGAATTGGTCACCTAGGATGGTCATTTGAACGTACTTAAGGCATGAGGCGTTTTGTACACATTCTATCAATAGTAATAGAACATGCATGGTCCCATTGGACCATGGGACAGAAAACTGAATGTAAGAATTCAGCAAAGATGTGTTTTTGGAAGGTTTTCTAGGTCATCCAGGTGAAGACATCACTGCAAATTTCCTTACAATGGAACCTTCTGCCACCACTCAGACAGGAAATGATCACAAATCAAGATTTGGGAGATCTGATTCACCATATAAGCATGGTCTTGTTTAAAAGATCCCAGCAAGTAAGGAGTTTCAAACATCTTCTTATTGACAATCTGTAGAGCATGATCCTGTAAAGTGACAGCAAGAGCAGTTGCTCCCTGAGAAAAAGGAAGAAAGGAGCTCAGGGTGACAGCAAGACAGAGAGAAGCAGGAGCCTCATCAGGAGCAGCCCCACCCCATAGCACATGGATGAGATAAAAAGGGCACATTGATGCTGGTAGTCAAGTTCAGGCAAGTCCCCAGAATGCCAGGAAAATCCTTATCAGGGACTTGTTCACCAATACAGACATTCTCAATATAAACAAAAAACAATAGTCTCTGATGCTAGTGGAGAGATTTCTTCAGATAGAGTTTCAGAGACCTTCTTAAACTTAAAAGGGACTAGAAAAGCCATTTTTCAAAAAAAACCAAAACCCCTAAGCCTAGCATCCCTACATGAAATATGATCATTCTACTTCAGTTTACATTATGTTATAATGTGGATTTTTAAAAAATATTATATGTATTGTATTTAAATATTGTTTATGCATTATACAATGCTTTCATATTTCAAGGTAAGTGGTAGAAAAGGTAAAAATCTAACAGTGCTCTAAAGACACAGTACAGAAAAGGTAGAGTAGTAGTAAGAGAGAAACAAATGTTGATATTGTACAAACTGCTTCTCTAAGCTTTTTCATGTTTTTGTACTCTGCCATTGACTATTCAAAACTGTCAAAAATAACTGATTTTACTTTTCAATACCCATTTTGTAATTGAATCCAAGGCTGCTTCTCCTCTAAATAGTGAATGTAAAAAATTAGTTTTGGAATTTGCTTCCTTCCTTCCTTCCTTCCTTCCTTCCTTGGCCACCATGCTCCACATATATGTATTAATATTTAACAGGTTTGTGTATTTAATACAATGATTTATAACTAATTTGCTTGGCATATTTTTTATCACTACCACTGGAAGGTTAATTAGGTTGACAAAGGAGATTAAATTAAACTAATATAGCAATGAAATCACATCTCTCTGATTTCAAAAATCTCTGTGGATACTATGTTCTTCCAGTATTTTATCTTTGCCATTATAGCCATACCTGTCACTACTCAGAAGTAATTAATAAGCACTGCACTTTTCTTGGGTCTGCTTCTCACATCTTTTACTGCAGACAAACCTCAGCAATTGCAACTGTGAGGAGCAGCCTTCTGTCCTTGGTAAACTTCAGAGTGGGTGATTATAACCACTGATTGCCCAGTTTAGTGCCATGGAATAAAAAGCAAAACTCCAGAACTGCTGATAGTAGTTAATAAGTCAAATATTGTCATTTTGTTCATAGAACTTAACACATTTCTCCCAAAGAAATAGAAAATATCAACAGAGTAAATTTTTCAACATTTTTTTTTAGATGCTCTAGATTTCTCTCAACATTTTGCCAAGGAAAGTCACAGCAAGCTTAACATGAAGGTCACCTCAGACACTTATTAAGAGCCCGAGAATACTTTTTAGATGCTGAGTGGTTTTTGAAGTCTAACTGAAAACATTGCTTATTCCACCGGGAGAATTTACCTCAGGTTTAAATTACTTTTCAATTTGGGTTTCTCATGTCATTTTTGCTACTTGTAACTTTATCTGGCATCTTATTTTAAAACAAAAATGGAATAAAGCAGCTTACAAAATTAAAAATCACATCGCCTTTTATGCCCTTCCTTGTGTATTTTCTTCCTAATTTAATATGCAGTTTTTCAGAAACCACAATATTGTTGTTTAACAGGCCTGTTTTAGAGCTCACAGTGCAGGCAGTGAAATAAGGCAGGGGCTTAGACTTTTAGTGCTTTTTGAGGATAACCAGAGGTAACACCACTGTGTCAGCCTAAGTTAATTATGTGATATTGGATGTAATGCAAATGGGGTGTGTTGGAAAGGAAATAGAACAATCAGCAAAGTTTGTTCTCAGTACCACATTATGCTTGAGGTTCTTGACAGGTTGATTAGTATTTACTGAGGAACAGATTATTATTTTCAGAATATTTGAAGTAGGTTTAAGGCACCCTGAGAACTTACAGTGAGAAAATTTAGTTGTCTGAAGTTCATTTGTTAGTACCAGATCCACGTGTAAAGCTGGAACACATTTTTCTATATAACTCTTGCTAGGATGGCTTAGACTAATGGGGAAAAAAGAGTGTATTTGTTTTATTTAAATTATATTTGAAACATACCCTCAAATTTGACACTTCAGTCAGAAAATTAAACCACAGTTTTAATCTTTTCTTCTAATATGAATATTCTATTGTAAATACTGGTAGGTGCTTTTAATGGGCATTAGCAAAAAAAGTATGTTGGTTTAAGTTTCTGTGAAAGAAAAATAATTATCAAAGGGGAAAATCAATAAATTACAATTCTTAGACATAATTTATCTGGAAGTTAGAAGTACTATTTTTTTCAATTAAAAAAAAAATAGAGATAACATGAAGTAGCTTTTCAAAGAGGATACCCAGTCCACTGACATTTAATGACTTTAAAACTGGATTTTTTTTTCTTAAGTTTTTTTTCATTTCTTTTAATTCTATTTTGATGTAGCCTGTCACAAAAGCAGATGTTGAGTTTTGTCTTTGCTAGCATGTGCAAAATCATATTTTAGGAGTGCAGTGAGTATGCCATAGCAATTTTGAGTCTGTTCTGTCAGGTACAGTCTTCTTTATTTGGTCCTTTTACAAACTTTCCAGCTTAGTAAGGTCTAGACATTTTAAATCTTGTACAAATTGATGAGAAAATATCCCCACATTTTCAGCTAATACTAATCACTTAGGGTTCTTCACATTTTTTAATTTTATTTTTCCATAACCGTTTGAATTTTTTTCAACCTCTCACCAAGTTTTTATTGACATTTAGGGCAAATTGTGATGATAGAAAGAAGCGATGCTACATACAGTCTTAAACTTTTTAAATAAATGTTCTTGTGTGCCCCTATTCATTCACTGGGAATTATGTCTTGGTGCTGTAGCATGAAAACTGCACAGCCTATATGACATAGAAGGCTGCAGGTTGCACAGATGTTGTGCTCTGAATACAGTACTCCAGAAGCTTGAGAGAGATCAGGACAGCAAAAGAGGTTGTCTCAATTGTGAGATAGATGATGCTGGGTTACTTCATGGTGGGAACATTGTACAACACCACCGTCTCCAATGGAAATTAAGAAAAACAAGTGAAAAATAAAAATAAGTGAAACGAGTGAACAAGTGAAGAATAAAGAATGAAAAAATATTAAAATACTAGTTATTCCTAAAGAATTAAATACTTAATTCTTAACCTATAAAAGATGAAATATTTACTGAAAAAAAGATAATTTTCAAGTGACTGCAGATTGGAAAATAAACCTATGTTATCCATAGAACCATGTTATCCATGAATATTTCTGTACTTGCAGCTCTTAAACAAGGCAGAATGATAGAATGAAGTTTCACTTCTGCCTGCTATTCTCACTATGTACACAACACTATAAGGCAAAGTTCTACTGATATATATCTAGTGCTTTAAAAAACAAATTCAAAGTACTTCTGTGTTCCCTTTTTAAAATTTATCACTTAAAGAAATACTTATATTTGAGATCAGAGGTCTGAATTATATTCTTGAGATTTCATTGAAAGGAATAAGTCGTATTTCCTTTCCCCGTAAACTGGCACCACTCAAAATCCAAGCTAATAAGCAGGAAGTTGATAAAAATAGTAGGAAATTAATAAAGACGAGTTTGAAGGCAATCAGACTAAATTAAAGCAGAACACTATGCAAAGAGTAGGCTAATAATCACCCTTTGTGTTTTAGTGGAACAAATCTGAAATAAAGACATTAAGAAATATGTCCTAATTAAAAGTTGTCTTGACTGGGAAACATTTTTTCACCTGTATATAAGTTCAAAGTAGGTACTTAGATAAAATGGATAATTGATGTATTTTGCACATAAATTGATTATCCAGTTCAAAAATCAATGTATGTGGGATGTAGGGATTAAAAGATAGTAATTAAAATAAAATTTAAGTTCTATTATCAGCAAACCCTTTCTTATTTCATTATTTAAGGTATATATGATCAGCATACTTTATACTCCTTTACTTTCAAGTGCAAGTAAATGGTTTTTTTTTAATATGAAACAATTTGTCATGACAGAAGTGCTTGAGCTGGCTCTCAAAATCTCTGAAATGTGGGATCATGATAAGTTTTCCATTTCATAACAAAACCAAAGAAGAAAGTTAGAGGTTTACTCTGATTATCTGTTTAATTTTATGCTAAGCAGATATAGCCAATGCTGTGTTAATCTTTCCTTCTTGCATCAAAAAGCACCACTATTGTTGACCTCACAGAGGAAAGTTTTTCTTGCCTCATTATGCATTTTTTTAGTCACGTGATCCACCAATTTCAGGGTTTGAAGGACACAGACTTGTCATTAAATATAATTTAATATGAAACATGTTTTTCGCTTTTTGCATTAAAGAGTGATTATTCAATGCAAAGTTGTATTAAGACCATGCTAACAAGCTGAAGTCTACAAAGAATTATATTTAAATTGCAATCTCCTTAATACAGAACTGGATATATTTGTTAATCTTTTAAGCTCTTTGTTAGAGTCAGCATCAGTGTTTATTTCTAAAAGAAACCTCCTGAGAAGTGCTTTGTATTCAATAACCTGCTTATATAAAATGCAGTTACTGACAAGTTCTGAGACTTTAACTTTCCTTAAACTGGCTTCCTCAATGTGTCTGCCAGTTAGTCTTAGGCAGTCTCTTCTGTCACTCCCAAATATTTCAGAATCATTTACTTAATTTTTCCAAGTCTGATAGATGATTGCCTGAAAAAGTTAGGTTTGTACTAGTTTCATGCAAAACTGAAGCTGAGTGGAGGTAGGACTGCCCTACTAGCTTGCTAATTGTAGGGAAGATTAGGAATTTATTTTCTTATTGTATAAAAACCTGTAATTTCCTTTATATTAATAATATTGACACTGAGACTTGTCTTAATACAAAAACACTTGTCTGAATTAGAGATTCAGAAAAGAAACGTGTCATGGGTACATTGACCATTTGCTAATTCATTACAGAATTTGCCGAAAAACTTCCAACAAAAATATCCACTGTACTGTACTTCTGTTCATATACAACTGCAGATAAAAAAGAGTCTTGAACTCCAAAGAATTTACTCAGATAACTGTGAACTGCATTCTTATTTTCTCTCGTATCTAGGTTTCAGATATCAGTATGCAAAATTGTCTAGTCATTTATGTGTTAATGTAACTCTGATCAGTGTTGATTTGTTTTGCAGTTCTAGAAATCTGGCCATACCCTTACGCTGCAATTTTTTTGCTGAGGAAAGATGGAGTCAAAGGCCTGTTAGCTGATCCTGGAGGGAATGTGTCAGGAAGGAAGGACAATGAACACTATGCCTTCCCATATGTGTTGTGGAAGTATAGAGCAAGCAAGACTTGAAGCATGTTATCCCCAGCACTAGCCATGGACAGCTGGCCAGGGCAGTCGGGCCACCTGTATCTGACCCATTTATCATTTGTGTGATTAGAGAAATTAATGATGCTATAACATCTTTCAAAACACTTGGGAGCCTAGGCAGAAAGAACTTGACCTAGATATGTAGGGGAGAAAATACTCTATGCCTGTTCTTCTTTCCCTTTTCCTTCTCTACCTAAAACAGATCAGAAACTGCTCAGTAGTCCTGCCAAATACAAATTGCATAAAGTTTAGTATAGTAACGACATTTTCCTTTTCCCATGTTCTCTGTCTGACTATCTCTCTGTGACTCTAAGCATTTCTTCAGAGGTAAAAATAATTTTTATGTGTCAAATATTTGTATATATTTTTTTCCAGTTGGTAGTTCTTATTTTGATGGATTTCTGTTAAAATATGGATTGTAATTTCACTTAGTCCTGAATGGTAAGCTCTATTAATTTAATTTACTGCCAGAGGAGGGTAATAGTGCTTTATGTAACCTGCAGGAACTACACAATTTATTGCTTTAAAAAACTGAACAAAAATTAAAGAAAATATATGGTTTGCTTCTCTTCCCTCCAAATAACTTGAATGACACATCGTATCTTCCTCACAGAAATGTCTCTCACTTTCACAGATTTTCCTGTAATTTAGAAAAGACAAAATTGTGCTTTGACATGCTGAGGGCAAACTTTAGATGTCTAAGAACATTTGTGCAGCAAGATACCCTTTGTATGGTGGATTTTTTATTAGCTCAGTGAGATACAATAGCAATGAAATATCACTGCACTTAAAGGAAAAAAATCTGAAGCAAATTACAAATATTTCTCTGACTGTTTTCTGATAAGGGGTAGAAAGAAGGATTCTGGGGGAAAAAAACCTGTCAGCCTCAATAAAAGCATGGAGCAGAGCCTCTCGGAAGCTGTTCTAGGGCATATAGATTACAGGGAGGTGATTAGAGACAGCCAACATGGCTTCACAAAGGGCAAATCATGCTTCACTAATGTCATGGAATTTACTGATGCTAATGATGGACTGACTCTGCACTGGTGACTAGGAGAAGAGCGACAAATGTCACCTATTGACTGGTATAAGGCCTTTGACACGGGCTCCAACAGCCTATTGAATAAGATGGCAAGACATAGGTTTGATAGAGGACTGTTAGATCCATAAGGAATTGGCTGGATGGCCGTATCCAAAGAGTTGCAGTCAATGGCTCAATGGAGCTCATTTACAAGTAGTGTTTCTCAGGGTCCATATTAGGTATAATACCATCCCAACGTCTTTATTAATGTCAGTGAGATAGAGTGCAAGTTTGGAGGTGACACCAAGCTGAGTGGCACATATGGTTTGCTTGAAGGAAGGGGTTCCATCCAGAGGGATCTTGATAGATTTGAGCAGTGAACAAATGAGTACCTCATAAAATTTGACAAGTCTTAGAGCAAAGTCTGGCAGCCAAGACAGGAAAATACCTGTTATCAAATGAGGCTGAGGGATGAAGGGATGAAGAGCAGAGCTGTAAAGGCCTACCTTCAGGCAGCTGGTAGATGAAAAATTGGACATGGACTGGCAATGGGTATTTACAACCCAGAAAGCCAAATGTATCCTGGGCTTCACCAAAAGCAGAGTAGCAGCAGGATGAGGAAGAGGATTTTGCCCCTCTGCTCCATTCTGGTGAGACCTGACCTGGGGTGCTGCATTCTGCTCTGGAGTCTCTGAGATAAGAAAGATGGGGTCCTGTTTGAACAAGTCCAGAGGAGAGCCACAGCAATGATAAGAGCAATAGAACTCTCCCCTCTGAAGACAGGCTGAGAGAATTGGAGTCATTCAGCTTGGAGAAGGCTTGTGGAAGACCTTATAGATGCCTTCCAGTACCTAAGCAGGGGGCACAGAAAAGATAGGGAGGGTCTTTTTACAAGGACTTGTAGCAATAAGACAAGGAATAATAGTAATGTTTTATACTGAAAAAGGAGAGATTTAGATTACATAGAGGAAAGAAATTTTTTACAATGAGAGCGATGATAGAGTGGAAGAGGACGCCCAGAGAAGTTATGGATGCCCTCTCCTTGATAGTGTAAGGACAATTTGGATGGGACTTTGAGTAGCCTGGTCTAGTGGAAGATGTCCCTGTGAATGGGAGCAGGTTTGGAACTAGATGAACTTTGAAGGTTCTTCCCAAGCGAAACCATTCTGTGATTCTATGATTTTAGAGCACTTAAGTGTGTAGAGACTGTGGGTAATGAACAATTGAAAAGACAGCTTACTTGAAACAGGACAAATAGCACCTGACCCAGTTTAAAGAGGTATCCAAGCCCAAGATATGGCAGCAGTGCTGTATCACTTGATATACTATAAGATTATCTCCAGTTATGGTATTATAAAAAAATTCTTCTTAGGGTCTCCACTCGGTGGAGACGCTGGGCTCTCTACTAGATCCAGTGAAATATAACTTTTATTAATACGCCCTATCAGCTAAAAGTGATCATGTGTATGTACATGTACTGTAAAAACAAGCAAAACAATGAACTTGCTGCTGAGTCAATAATGTCAGAGCAAACAGTAGCTATTGACTCAGCAGGGTGATTACACTGCCAAAAATTGATAGCTTAACTACAGTGCAGAAATATGAAGCAGATGCTACTGAATAAAAAGCTGTAAAATTTAATTACTCAAATGGAGACACAGAAGAAAAGTGTAGTCTGTTATGATATGTGGATTAGTTTTAAATATTTTGACATTTAAAACAAGGTTTTAGTAGAAACCACTAATACTTAGATATGCTTTGTCACAGTTTTTATCATGCTATGGAGAAAGCAGTAGGTTGTTAGATAATAATGGGGCTGTGTCTTTTTTTTTTTTATACTTTTCACTGTATTCTGCTTTCATAATAGCTGTTTAATGATTTTCAGCAAATTAGGAAAAAAAATTGATTTCTAAATCATTATCCTGGATCAGTTAGCTCAGTGTGAAAGTAAATCACACCTATAGCATTGTCTTCATTAACTGTCACAGGAAAGAGCAGAATTTTAAAAATGTAATATAAATGCACATTTCCTGTAAATGACTGTACAGGGAATTAAGTGCCTGCAAGATCCATTGTGGTTAGACATTATTCAATATTTTAAATACCTAATTTCCAAGGACCATATTTTTTTTCTTTTTTTTTTTTTTTGGTAAAGATGTTGGAGGAATCTAAACGGTGAGTAAAATTATAAGATTTCTGAAGACATAAAGCAGTTATGTTGAAATAAATTTGCCTCAATTTGATCTGTGTAAAATGTTGATATTATTTTTAAGAATAAATATTTCAAGAAGCAGAAAAGGGTTTAAATCAAATTTATATCTATGAACAACACAAAAATGTATTTTGTTCAGATTTCCAGCTAATACAACACACTGTGACCTGATTAAGACTAGAATATTTTCAAAATAATATTTTTCAAACACAGAGTAATGGTTTTAAATTTAAATCTGGAATTTTTTCCTATAGAAAAAGAATAGTGAGTTATTTTGACAAAGACATAAGATAATTTCTTTCCTTATCTGAAGGAGCGTTGGTGATGTCAACTTCATTATAACCAAAATACAGTAAATTTGCAGTACAGTAGAAAGTACATACACACATATGGATGATAACTCTGAAGCAGGCAGCATAGTGCCTGTGGGATAACAGGCCACATAACTCTCTCTGTCTTGCCTGAGAAAGTGGCCTGGGAAATCATGGGGAGGAATTAAAACAATCCTCAGAGATAGAGAACAGCCTTGCAGGTGCTGTTTGTCTGTTCCTTGTTTTCTTGCAAGAGAAGGTTGAGGGCTGGTGTACACCAGTGATGGTGATGTGTTAGTTTACTAGCCAATAAGAGTTTCTTTTCTGTACTTTTCACATATCAGTCTATAAAAAAGACCTGAAGTAATAAAACAAGAGAAATTCTCCAGTTCGACTCCACGAGAGAGACTGTGTCATTCTTCTCGCCGTTCCCAACAGAGCGACACACACAGACACAAATACAGATGGGCTAATTAAAAAAATTCTTATAAAAACTGCCATGGTTTTCTTCCCTTGATTTCAAAGCAAACTGTATTTGTTTCCAGTATTATGGTGGGGTATATGATACCTGATTTCTTAGACATTATCACAGAAGTGACCTTCTTTAGATAGTCTTTAACCACATGATTAGAAATCAAAATGATGACTGCTTGGAAATGATATCATGCTCAACATTACTTTCTTTTGTATAGGAACAGCTGCAATGAAATTAATGAACTCAGAGTGATAAGGCAAGAGGCACATAACATAATAACAAAATTTATATAGCATCTCATATAAACCACATTATGCAAACTCAGGATATCAGATGAAACTTAATACCTCAAAGTTTAATTTTGAATACTCTTATATACAATTTGGCATATGAAAGAAGTAAATGTAAAACAGAATTTGTGAGATAACAGCTTTAGCACTAGCAGTGAGGAAAATTTTAACTCCTTCATAACATATTTTACACCATAAATAGAAGTCACTCATACAAGAAAACACTGAGCTGCCAAATGACTTAATAGTTTTACTCCATGGTAAAAAATCCTATCTAGAGAAATCGATTCTTCAGGTAGCAGAAGAACTAGCTCTTTATACCAGCTGCTTAAGTGATGAATATTTGTTGTTTTCAAAAGAAGTAACTTTTAATATTTTATTTTTATGTCAATATTAGAGGAAATCTAACAATGATAATATTGTTTTATTTTCTGATGCATATAGCTAACTGTTTCCTTCTTACACAGTCAGAAAATTGAGGAAAACTCTCTTTGCTGCAGCGTCGGGAAGAAATCAAAGAGCAGAGTTGGCATTAAAGAATTACGTGCTTTTTTATTATTATGTGCTATTTTATTATTATAATGCTGCCTCAACTGTGTTGAGGCAGCAGTATAGACTGTGGCCTTGCATTAATAGAAGGTTGAAAAAAATTGCTTCAGAAGAATCTGTCATCCAGGGCAATGTTGCTTAAAATTACACCAAAGAAGAAAAAAAATAACAAAGGCGTCCTGCTTTTTACTACAATTTTTTCCCAGAAAGGGATTGTGAATGAGCAATGAACAATTTTAATGAGAGAAAATTTGATTTGCATTGATTTTTCCCATGCTGTCAAAAGTAGTCTTTACAGACACCTACAGCTTTTAGAAGTCTATTTACTGGTGTGGTTGGGTGTCACTCTGTCCTGATTTTATGCTCTTCTGGAAACATGGAGAGGATTAAATCACAGAATGCTTTGCATGGCTTCAAAGTGCAACAAATTATAGAAATATTTAGTATTGTAAATATACTGGATATACATAAAGCTAAGGACAATGTCAGTGTTTATACACATTGTATGCTGGAATTCACATGGTAGGTTAGAACTGGCAAGTCTCAACATGCGGTTTAAATACTATCGATAATAATCTCTTGTTATTTTACTGACTCTAGGTACGTTAAAAAATGTTAGTAAGTTAAATTTAGAAAGGAAAATAAGTCTTACCATACATTAAAAAAGCCTGGATATCAACTACCTAGGATAACAAAAAATACTGCATTGTACTCTCTATTTCACTTCACAGAGAAGAGTGATCTAAGTCCTTCGAAGTTATCCTCTAGAAAAGATCTAATCACTTCTGCCATAATTCACAGAAGAGAAGGATTGCACATAGTGACTGGGCCAGACAGCTGACTATCAGTTTTCATAGTGGTCCCTTCTTTTCTCAGATTGCTTACTAGGGCTAATGTACCTCTTCATTTCTAGCAGTTTTGCTTTTATTGTTTCTTCATAGATGCATTATGCATACTGCATAGATGCAAATTATAAAAGTAGTTGAGAGCAGGGGGAAAAAACACTCGTTTAACCTCTAGTTCCTGAATTTTTGTCTGAATCCCAATTCCATTTGTCCTTTCCAAGTGCAAAAGACAAAGTTTTGGAATAACTGCTTTGATCATTAAAAAGGAACAGTGCCTGAAGAATTTATGCTGTTATTTGATCTCTCATAGAAAAGGTAGTAAAGATTCATCTCAAGATAGAAAAGGTTAGGTGGCATCTTTTTATTGCTTTTTTTGGTAGAAGACAGAATGGACACATATTGTAAGGTTTAATAATATCCAGCCTCTTCCAGACTGCAGGTGAAAAAAAGCACCAGGAAAGCAAAGAAAAACTAGAGGGCATTTGTACTGTTCATTCAACAGAACTCACATTTGTTATTTTCCATCTCATGTCCATGCTAGATAATTGTTGCCAGTTGAGGAGCAAGACTGCCCTTTCCTGACTGGTACTGCTATATCTGGGAATGATTTTGGAAGCTAGCTGTGACCCCCTCTCTCTAAATCTCATGCATGGGCAGTCTGAGATATGTCAAGGTATATATTCTATGACTTAGTGTCCTAGGTCACTGTAGAGGATACATTCCATTAGATAATATCATAGCATCTTTGTAGGCATCTCTGAGGCATGTGTGTTCAGAGAGCACTATTTCTTCTCTACAAGTCCTGCATTTGAAAATCAATGGACAAATCTTTTCAGTTCTGCTTTACATCCAGAATCTCAACATGACAAATGTAGAAAAGAACAAAAATTATTTTCTCAATGAACAAACTATTTCTTCATCACAAAAAAAAAAAAGGAAAAATGATTGCAAAGTAGGACTAAAGTAGTAGTAGTGGTAATAGTTGATTTGCATGACTCAATTATTTAGTTTATGAAAATACTCAGCACAGTCTTTTATACACAGTGTAAAGTGACATACAATTATTGGTGAACCTCAATGAAATTAAAATTAAAAGTAAGCTTATGTGTTCATTATTATTATTTATATATATAATATTTATTATATTATATTATATTATGTGAATTTATATATATATTATATAATATTAATAAAATTAATTACTTTACATTCATTTCTGATTTCAATATATTTGAAACATTATCTGTTCCTTATGCTTAGACTAAACTGCATTGACTTGTGATAATTTGGATAAGACCACAGTCTTGCTGTAAGCACATCATGGATGAAAATAAAAATTGGATTTGTATGTATATCTACTGTTTCATATACGTGCAAAATTTCATAAATCTGTGCCATCTAAGCCATGTAGTTCTGCTCCTACTTTACTGCCCCTTTTCCCACATGAGCAGGATGCACTTTTTAGCTAGAAATGAACAGTTACCAGTTATTTTCCTGAGCATAGGAAACACTAATGACAATGCAACTGACTTAAAATAAGTTCAGTTTGTCTGATTTCTCACTTTTCAAGTGTTTATATGGTTTCATTTTTCTGGTGGGGGTTTTGTGGAGGATATGCAAAAAGAGAAAGTTGACTGCTCTTACTGATGAATTGCACTATATATGTTCACAGTAAAAAATAAATTGTCTGACAGACTGCTTTCTCATTGTTCTAATAATGTTTTGCCACATGAAACAGTAAATCATGTTTGGGTGTTTAATTTTTTATTTGGATTTGTTTTCACAGTTGTCAGCTTTTCTTAACATTTTTATTTAATTTCAGTGACATAGAAAATAATGCAACTGCTTAGAGCCAGACTATGTGATAAAGCTTACCATGTGGGAAACAGATCTTGCACAGTACATGTCTCATCTTGTCAAGCCAAATAGGCAGTTTCCTTATTAATGGTATTCATTTGTACATGAAAGTTTTACCACAGGCATTTTGTTATCAAGAATTGCCACTTAAAAGAATTATGGCTTAAATAATGGAATATATGGGTTAGATTTTTAGCAAATGTGAAAGACACACAGCTATGCTGTGAAGACATTTGACATTTGGATCTTGGTTGTCTTCTAAGCAGCTAAAGGCAGGATTAGCCTTTGATCCCTCATGAATGTAACAAGATGGAATGCAAGCATTTTTAAATCTTGTTTCCATTTATCCTTCAAATCTCTGTGGGATATGTAGGTCAGAACCAATATAATACCAACTACAAGTCAAGTTGCCTCATTCTGTGATCATTCTGTGCATTCTGTGGTACCAGCAAGATAGAACTTGTCAAAATCTTTTCATTTGATGATATAAAGACTTGCTGCTTACATCTGGGATTCACATGTTAAATATAGGAATCTGTTAAATATACCCAGGCTTAAAATAGCAAACAGCATTATGACATATTGTTTCTGCTGTAACACATCTATAGTTATGAAGCTTTGCCAGTGCTTAGTGCTCGAGACTTGATTTTGTACTACTGTAGTATAAGCTGGTCTTCTATGTAGTTGTATTAACTGAAGTAGAGTTTGCTTAAACACATGGTCCTACCATTCCTCTTTATGTTATGTGTCCTTCACCTGCTCTGAACAGGTGGAATTTTCTCCCACAGATGATATGGGTTTTTTGTGACAATGTGGCCTGAATTATTCTGATAACGGTCACTGTTCAAGGAAAAACAAGTAATTTTCTTATTATGTTTATTTCTCCACCAAAGTTCTGTGCAATGGTGATTTATTCAGATCACTTTGGAATATCCTGTACCGTCCATTTCCTTGTTTCTATGTAAGACAAAATTCTCATCTTTCATGATGTGTTTCATGTATAAATTTCTATAAATCAAATCCTATATAAATTAACTTAGTGTAAGAAGGGAATATGTTTAAAAGAGACAATTTTCTCATGAGATTGAGATAATCAACAGAGATGATTATTCATGATTAACATTACTACCTCATTTCCTCGGAAAAAAACCAAAACCAAAATCAATTTAGAAGATAGAGGGTTCACAATTCTGTCATTTTTTACCTGAAATTAAATGTAAAACATCATAGACCTCAGATATAAAGTGGGTGAAATTCTAGCAAGAATATTCTAAAACGTTTGTAAACCTCCCATATCCTTATCTTCCTGGTGGATACCTGGCAAGCATTGCCTTTTAACTGGGGATTATAAGAATATCTCAGCAACCTTAAAGTATTGAAGTCTGTAATAAAAGTCAGATACAAATTCTACTGTTTCCTGTTCTTTTGTTTTTTACCTCTCAGACAAAAACAAGAAATAACTTCCAAGTGTGTCCTGTGCTTACATTCGTTATTTTTAAGTCAAGGCACTGTGCCCCTCTAACCTATACATTCACACAAGCACATTCTTTTAAGTTAAGGAACCACTAGTGTTTTTGTCTTTGACTAGATTTTTCCTTTCCACATAATTTTTCTATTTCTCTTTCTTTTTTGTCTGGACCAATAGAACTCCTGCACAGTAGGAAGCATAATCTTCACTTATGACTAAAACGCAGCCTCTGATATTTGCCCATGTGTTTATTTCCTTCCCAGTTTATCACAAAAGTCTGCCACCTACAGTCAATGTCTCTTGTGTTTCTGCAGCTTGGACTCTAAAAACATTTCCACTGAGCAGCCTGAGTGTCTCTATGATAGTGCTTAGCAAAACTGTATTTATCCTTTATTTGCACGATTTAGTTCCATGCTAGTGCTACTGCCTCCTACTTTATAGATACAATCTTATTCTTATAATCCAGTACAATTTCCCCACCTAAATGCAAGCCTTTAAAGGCAACATTACTCAGAACTTTATTTATGTTAGGGGATCTGCTGAGGCTAAACACAAAGTCTCCACCAAAAAACTCTTACACAAGCTTAAGGGAACTGAACTAGCTCTTTGTACAGAGGTGTAATTTTAAAGAAGAATGGGTCTGTATACAGCCACAGTCAGCTAGAGATGTTCTGCTCTGCACAACCATTGTTTCAATTTTTAGAGAAAGACTCCCACTTTTAAGGGAATCACATAATTACCTTCTGCTAGCTTATAGCTGTCCCCTGTTGAATATGACATTGTGGGAGTCTGAATATGATCTGCCTCCCTCAGAAGGAATTAATTTTTGCTTAGTAAAAAAGACCTTTGAGCTATTAATAAGCACATATGGGTTGAAGTTAGAAAGAAGATGTTTCCCTTGTGGGCAGGGAAACATCTGTACAAAATTGCTTTTCTTTTGTTTTCTTACAGAGTTGTTGGAAATTTTCTGAAGCTGTGAAAAAGCAACCTTGAGTTTACCTCCAAGAAACTGAACTGGAGGATTCCAAGGACGTAAGTCACCGGTGCTCAGAAGTGAAACTGCAGTTTCTTGTGGGGTGGGAATTGTATAATATATTATATATACATAGTACATGATATTGTGTCATTAACTTGGGAAGCAGCTTTGGATCCACACAAACCTGTGACTCAGTCCTGCAGAGACTACTCATCTCAGACAGTTCCATCTGTGACCACCAGTAAAAAAAAGCTATATGGAAAAGTGCAAAGAATTCCTGAGGGAAATAGTCTCATAACTTATTTATTACCCACTAATCTCTAAGCACATTGACTTAACATCTCAAAACATATTGACTTAACAGGAGCATTAGCACATCTGTGGAGTTCATATTTTTGAGCTATTTTTAGCATATATGGCATTTTCTAACTACATTTTAAAGCAAAAACAACCTTCCCCTCCTCCTGCCTTTACATGTCTGCCACCTTCTGAAGTGAAAAGGAAGTAAAATTAGCATCTTGAGCAATAATCAGGTTCATCTGCACCTTTATCTAGTCTTGATGTTCTGAGTATGAAGAAATTGCATGAAAATCAATATATCTGACTTGGATTGGTGCCACAATGAGAGAAATCAGCAACTGACTATCATATCTGCAAGGATTTGACACTGTCTACATAAAATGCAGTGTGAGAGTCATAGCCATCTGAGCATTTGTGACTCAACTGCAGGCACTATGTGCATTGGAGAATGTCTCTCCTGTAGCTCATATCTCCACACTATTTTTCCCACTTGTTTTCAATTATACTGGTGTGCCTTGTTCATTCTACCTACTGTCCCTGAATCTCCAGTACAACTGAAATAACTCATAAATAGAAGAAGCATTTTAAATTTCTATGAGAAACACAGTTCATTATCCCAACACCCCATCTCTAAAAATCACTTCATTATAAGGATATTTATTCCACACCTACACTGATGATTCCTCAACACATTTTCTCAGTTTGTCATGAAGAAATGAATAGTTTCATAGAAAAAATAAAAGAAGACTCTATAACTACAAATCACCATCGAATTTTTGTGGGAAGTTAAACTTCTTAGAGAAGAAAATTATGCTTTTTTAAGTTACAGAATTTAGAGGACACAGCTTTGGTTCAAGTATAATCAATATGAAGAGGTTGTTTTCAGCATCACAACATTTCTAAGAATTTTACAAGCATGATGATAAAGTTGATTATAAAGCATCAATTTCCACTGAAAGGAATGATGCTCCAATTAGTCCATGCCATTTTGCATCATACTAAGCTTTCAAGTGCATCAAACCTTTGTGGCAGGGCTAAAACTTAACAGTGTATTAAGTGCCCTTTAGAGTTCATGGTGCTTCTGCTCCCCCCAGCAGCAGCGCTGAATTATGTTGCCTTAAAGCATTCATAGAACCTTATGGATGCACAGACTGGGGGGAAAAAACTCCATCAGCTTTTCCACAATATTATGCACCATCCTTTTTGACAGATGAGACTACAGATACTTTCTAAAACCTTTTAAAATTTTAATAGATTCACTGTTTATTTTAAATGGAATGTGGATGGCTTCTTTTGCATTTTATTAACTTGTGAAGAAGCGATTTGCTGTTAAGAGATGATATAATCTGTAGGAAATAATAATCATTTAGCAACTGTTCCTTGAACAAAAGTAACAGCATGTTTTCTCTTAAGAAAAATAACCATGCAGGAGCTTGAGAATAATGTGATTTGTGATAAAAGGCAGATAGTGCTTTTGCATCAAACTAAGCCAAGGATACTTGTAGAAAAGCTTGAGACTTGTAGAAGTCTCAAGGAAGAAAAGTATGAGCTTTCTGTAACACATAATATTCTGAAGTTGTTTATTTAGATCATAAATTTAAGAAGCAAATGAACTAGTTTTGCCTCCCTCTGTGAAAGGGATAGAATTCTAAACCCAAACTACAAAGGTCTCATGAGAGCTATCTTCACAGTCTAGTAAAACTGCAAAGATCTCCACTGGGAGCCCCACGCTCCCTCACCAGCACGAAATCCATCCACACCTCATGTCTCAGCTAACAAACGGTAGCTCTGTCTGATGTAACTGATCTGGAAGAAACTTACCTCTAACTTAATGCCAAATGGAGTTCCCTTAATTAGGCTGTTTTGCTTCGTTAAGGAGCCAAGTCCAATACTTGCACTGCTTGCAAGTATATTTTCTGGCTTATCTTTTTTATTCTTGAAGGGAATGCCTGTCAGCCAAGTACACATCTTTCACTAAATATCTTTGGATCCATGTATTTTCCTCCATGTATTTCCACAAGAAAGGATATACTGAAAGAAGGTCTGACAAACTTCTCTTCCTTGCTTTGCTGTTTAAAACTCCACAGTAAGATCCTTCACCATATAAACAATAAAGCTACATTTTGTGGTGCTCTGTGACCATCAGTGTATTGCAGATTCCTGCAAAATTGAAGAAAATATTTGAAAAAAGTAAACAGATAAGAAAGATAAGAGAGAAAAGGAATTTATCTCTGGGGCCTTGATCTCACAGTAGTGAATGGAAAAGGAATGGAAGATGCCTGTGACCTTGTAACATGGAGTTTCCATGCTGTAGAACCAGAAGTTAGAATTGACAGGGATCTGCTCCAAGGAAGCCTGAAGTAGCTGCTGCTCTGAACACCTCTTTCACAGGTCATGGGCTGCAGAGCAAAGGGGAGGCAGGACAACACATTAGCCATGAAGAATATTGGTGAAATTCAGAGCAGATCAGAAATTAATGACATGCCTTTACAGACTACTAAATGTGGTTCTGTGGAAAAACTACAGGTATTTGAAGTTTCCATGACTACAGTGTTAATTAAACACATGGTAAAAACAAAACTTGTGAGGATCGAGCCTGCAGCCCTGAAAAATTCAGATCATATTTTCAAGACCAGCTGTGTTTTTCTGTTTAAGATACTTATTTACTTTATTATGGTAATTACTGTTGTCTTCTTTTTTTCTTTTTTTTTTTTTTAAGGCAACTGAATCAGTACATTCAAATATGGAATATCTTTCAGTAACAGTTTAATTTGTGGAGTCTCAGAAAAACAGTTTTCTTAATTGTATGGTGAGTGAAGAGATTGTAATGCTACCCACTCTCTACTTTTCTATTAATATGTTGAATTTTGATATTTCTTTTCTTTTCCTCTGCTCTTTTGAATATACAGCCAGAGAGCAATAGAAGACAGCCACTTTGAATAGTATAAAATTTGATCTAATTTTTGAGTAAAGTATCTAGTATGAGTGTACATATATTTAACAATAAAGTGAAAAAAATAATTTTCTTCTCATTCCTGTTATGTAAAACAGAGAGTAGAAAACATCTCTTGATAAAAGCTAAATTAGATTTTCACAATTGTTACAAGTTCTCCTCTTAATACCCTTTTCTTCCAACACAGTTTAAGTTGAACATGTCATGAGAACATTTAATTGAAAATTGCTGTGACAGGTTTATTATATTAATTAAAAATCAAACAATTCTAAAAATATACTTAAAGACTTGGTCTAAAAGTATAGTTGTATAACTACAACTATAATTTCACATACTACTCCATAGTACCACTTAATGTGTTACTAGGTTGGGGTTTTAAAAAAGTTATCTTTGTAGCTACCTTTGTATGCAATGTTCAAACCAAACCAAACTACATCAGTGTTTTCAGAAATCCCTTCTATTGGAGTGCATAGAAAATAGAAAATATGCAATGCTATATTACTATATATTATATTACTAACAGGGATTCCTACAATTTAATTTTTTCATGTCTGTGAAATGTAATTATCTAGTTGAATATATATTTTTTGCTTCTCATTATGCTTTCAGTGGTCTCTGCACCTACAGTGGTATCTCCTACCTCAAGCCTTTAAATTCTTCATAACCTCTTATGAAAGACTACAGTTTTGATGCTCAGGACTCAGACAGATATTTTTTCTTTCTTTTAGTTTGTCAGCTTGGAAAATGAAAGTATATATTTTTAAGCTGTGCTATTTTTCTTTTCCCAAAAATTTACCTTCCCAGGTTGTCTTGGTGTGCTTAGTATGCATGTGCATTTTTTCAAAGTTATCTTTAGAACTAACCAAATAGTTCCCTACAAGAAAAATGGTTTTTGGGGGTGGTCTGCTCCAGGTATTGCTCCCTATAGATAACATGAATACAGCCATACCAAGTTTAGCTCTGTGCTGTTACACTTCTCCAATACTCTCAGCAGGCATTATAGCCTCTCAAAACCTTCTCGCACCAAGTTCCAAGGGACAGAATACATATCACACAACTCCTAAATGCTATTTAACATGATGATGCCAGGGTAAAATACTCCAGAAGACTTTCAAGCCCCCACAATATAAATAGAAAAAAAATTTTAAAAAATATAATAATTTTTCTAAGGCCACAGGTCTTCCCCATGAGATTAAGAGGAGGAGTGGAATATGCAGCGTGGCAATGGCCCTTACAAAACCAGGAGGCAATGAGAAGAAGGGTCAGAATTTTATCTAGACTCCAGGGATTTCTTCTTGGATTTCATACTGTACAGACACAGCCTGAGAGAATTATTTGCAATAATTAGGAAGTAAAACATTCTTTTGACAATCAGATATACATTTTTAAGATGTTTAGAAGTATTTAGATGTATTTTTAACAGTGTGGAGTTGTATCTCTCCCAGAGAGAATATCTATTCTATTATATACATTCAGTTTTTATGTGTTTAGGCTGACCTGAGACAACACACCCCAGCACAATGCAGAATTTTAGTTTCCAAATCATCCAGATGCTGGGAGCGTGCTGTATCTCTGTTGTAGCACAGGCAACAAGATTTTCCTCCTATGCAATTGAACATATGGTGAGCAAAAAAGGACTAATACACATAAGGCATCTGTTCCTATGAAGGGTTAGGATGCAGGTAGGGTATGCACATCTATAGATGATTTTTATTATTTCTTGCTGTACTGTTAAGACTACATTTACAAGGATGTATTCTTCACTGTGACTAAATCAATTAAAAACAAAAGGGGAGTGTGGTTATTGGCAACTCTGCTTTTTTCCTCTCATGTGTCTCAAGGACATCAGGAGTGAGGACTTCATGGGATTTCTGGGTGTAAAATGACAATCTGGCTCGAGTCAGAAGTTCTGTTGAATGAAAGAATCTTAAAATAGGGTAAAGGAAAAAGTCACATGTATATCGTTAATGTATGCCTTTGTGGACATAAAGTACATACGCTTATATATTTACACATTTGTGTACATATGCCTTTGTGGACATAAAGTACATACACATATATTTACACATTTGTGTACATATATCTGTAAGAGTTAAAAATTTTATCAGTTTCATCAATCCTTCAGCAACCTAAAAGTTGAAATTACCTAACGAATGAGAAAATTCTCATTAAATAAAGACTATAGATATTATTTTTTCACCCTTCAGTCTCTTCCCCTCTCCTCGGGCAGGATGCACACCCTCCCAGGATCCATCCCCTGGTCCCCACCAGGGGCAGGTAGGTGTAGCTGCTCCAAGGCACCAGCACACTGAAATCTTTTGGTGTCAGGAGGCTCTTCCTCCTCAGCCCTGGGATGGCTCACATTTACTTTTGCACATCCCTTCAGCGTTGCAGGTGCCACTGAGGTCACCACACAGCCCTGGCCCACCCCAGGGAGATGAGAGTCCCTCCTGCCATGCACTGCCAGTGCCATCAGGCCCTGGTCCTGCAGACCACATGGCCTATGAGCACGGAGGCTGTATGGGTGGGCTGTGGGCTGGTAGCCCAGGCATGGCTCAGGGGTGCTGAGAACAGCTGCATTTACTCACCAGAGTTGAGGATGAGGAGTGTGTACAGTTTGAGGAAGAATTGATATGTGAATACAGGTTTAAGCCTGGTTATGTCTACAACCAAGTACATTAGGCACAAGAATTCATTGGTGTGACTCCTCCAGTAGAAGTTAAAATTTAAATAGCCTATTAGTCACAAAACACTAATGTATTCTTCAGAGAAATAATTTACAGTCTGTCTCTGAGTGGGAACTCTGTGAAAACAGCCATGTTCAGAATTGATTCACTGTTACATTCAGTAAATCTATTTTTAATGGTGCTTGCTTTTCTCCACTAAGATGAGGAGGGAGATATTGGTGGAGGTACAGATGCATAACTCCAAGTGATAAAACTTCAGGAAAGTAACACTTCCTTGGTTTCCATAGTAACTACTCTCAAAAATGCCACCTGACTTGCATTTACACAGCACTCTGCCAAAACCTGCAGCTCCTGGCTGACTGTGTCCCATTACTGCTCCATGCCCACTTCCCACTTCTTTTAATAGTGCCAAGGCAGACTCTTTATTGGCTGTATCGGGGAGCTGAGGCAACAGAGTAACACAGAGAACAGAGCACAGTTGGGTTTTTTTTTCAGTGGAATCATCCCCTAATCAGCTGCCCCAGCTCTTGTGAGCAGGAGCAAGGCAGCAGAGTGTGACTTCCAGCCAGAAGGACAGGAAGGCCAGGAAGACTTAAATGCAAGACAAGTGATGGCTAAACCTATTAACCTTCCTGTGCTAATGATCATGTCCTCTTAGATGCCATACTGGTTCTAGAACAGCAGGAGTCTGTCCAGAAGTTTATACTCTGTCAGCAAACTGAGGCAGAATATGGAAAACATTTTGAGAGTGAAAAAGTGAGCGAGAGAGAGAGAGAGAGAGAATTATTAAAAGTAAATGTAGGAATACTAGAAAAAGATAAATTCCCATCTTCCTAAACTTGCTATATGGCAAACGTCTGTTTTGATTTAAATATGATCCCTCTGAAGTGATTATAGAATATTTATTACACTAACTGAACATCAAGGTCTTAATGTTTTAGCTTATATACTATCCCATGTTATGTGTTATAATCAAAGTAGAGAGTGTAGCAACAAAGAGGTCAGGTGATAAAAGTTGTAAAGTACTTTCTTTGTATTGACAATGAAAAGGAAGAAAACTGCAATCGTGTTAGCTTGGTGAACAAAATATTTCCTATTCTAGGACTGAAGTGATTTCAATTTTGAAGTGATATTATTACAAGAAGTCATTTGCAGGATCAAAAAATGTATCCATTGATGTGTACCAAAAGAAATGGGCATGCCTGAGCACCCACAACTAGCCTGCAATAGAGATGATAAAGCTAAACAGGGATAATGCTCATAAATCTATTTCAAGGTAATGGACTAGAAATATCTAGGGACAAAGGATAAACATGGCAAAAAAACCAATCCTTCCTAAAGTGTTCTGACAGGCTGGTAAGACTTACCCCATAATGATTTTAATAAAGGTCAAATAGATAAGATGATAATGCTTTGAGCAAAATAAATGCAAAGCAATGAGACCTAGATAAGAAAACTACCATTAGATTATGTCTGATGTGAAGGAAGCACAAATTTCCCCATCAAAATAAATACCAGAATTTCACAAGGTTTCATTAAAGTACAAACAGGAGAAAGAAAAATTGCCTTGGAACTACCCAGAAACAAAAGAGAAATACAATGTCCTCTTGTTTTGTTTTGGGTTTTTAATACCTTGGTAAAATTAAAATTTATAACATTTTGAACATCTGCACAATTAACTGTGAAGAAATTTACTTTGCCACTTCAATCACATGGAAGATATTTAGTATGTTGAGCTTAGAGAAGTATAATTATATTTTCCTCTCCACCTTCCCCCGCTCCTCCTGAATTCAGCCCCTGCTTTCATTAAAATAACACTGGATAAATATTTTAATAAAAATTAAAATGTACATATTTTTTTTTAAAAGCTCTTTAAAGACAACGTTCTCTGAAGATGACTTTACTCATGAATCTTTAAAGGAATATATTTAAAAAATAAATAACAATAAAACCTTATAATACATTTTTTTCCATTAAGGTCATGTAAATTGTCTGTAAATTCTGGTTTTATTTTTCATGTTATAGAAAAGTGAAACAGAGGATTAAACTAACTTTCAAGCTTGGTGTTATACAGATTTTTGACACCGTATTATTTTGAATAAGCCATAAATGCTTTCATGTGTAGCGCTTTCCTGTTGTTATGCATTGTTCCCTTTATTATTTGTTTTAATTATATATGCACTAGGAATCCTTAGAGATGCATCACTGCACTTCCAGTCAACTCATGAAATTTTTGATAATTATATCTTGATAAATGTATCAAATCTATCTACCCTTGTTTTTTCCTGTACCTAGCTTAGATATGTAACAGTGAGCAAACACATGGAAAATCAAGATGTTAATGCAGCCTACAGACAGTGATTTTCTTTTAGAAGTGAAGTCTGAACTACTTTCAGAAAAAAAAAAACCAAAACAAGACAATTATTGACATTGCAAATAACAGTCTTGAGTACAGCAAATTGATTTGATTTATTATTAGACCTGGATACACAATCCAGGATATGAGAATATGCAACGAACATTCTTCAATGCAAATAAAAGGAAATTGCTATTTTTTTTTTTTTCTGGAAACACTTCTTTGAAGATCTTTTCTTAACAAATCCTCATCAGTGAAAGTGTTACTTCTGTCAAGATTTCAAAGTAGGTGTTTGCATTTGGGATCCCTAGTCTTTTGTCACAGCCCAATTTTTATAAAGGTATGCAGCAAAATCTGATGAAATTTTAATAATAAATACATTTAGTAACCTGAAGTAGAAAGTACTTTCCTTATCTCCATCTTTATATTTAAAATCAAATAGAATTAAGTGAAAGGGATGAAACTCTGGTTTAAGCAGATTTTTATGCCACGTTTATCACCAAAGTATCTGATCACATTCTGCTATACAAAACAATATGATGCACTTCTGTCCTACACAGCTTTCTTTTTAGGGGGTTGGATGATAATTTATGTATTTTTGTTTATGTTACTACATGCTTGCATTAGATAAGAAAACTCATGTGGAGAAGGAAGAAATAGTGTTCATCAAGCCCTTTGGCTTCTAGGGACTCTCTGATCACTACCTGAGAAATTACTTTCTGCTTGATTTCACAGAATAACTGAGGTGGGAGGGAACCTCTGTAGGTTATTTAGTCCAATCCTCTGCTCAAAGCAGAGTCTTCTAGAGCAGGTTGTTTAAGATAATGTCTAACTGGGTTTTGAATATCTTCACCATCAGAGTCTTACCATCTCTCAGGACAACTCACCCCATAATTTCACTACCTTCACAATAAAAAATCAAACAAAAAAAAAAAAAAAAAAACAAAGAAAACAACAGAGAAAAAAAGTGTTTTGCTCTTTCAGAAATGGAATTTCTTGGTTTGATTGGTGCTCTTTCCCTTTGTGCATTCAATGGCTACATCTGAGAAGAGTCTGATTGCATCTTCTTCATTCCCCCCAAACAGGTACTTATGCACAATGATAAAAAACCTCCTTCACATCTCCAGGTTAACAGTCTTATCTCTCTGTCTGCCTTTATATGATTGGTGTTCTTATTCCTTCATCACCTTTACCAACTTGTGCTGGACTTTTTCCAGGAAGCCCGCAATTGTTTTTTCAGAGGGAAGTCCATGCCTACCTGGTCTGAACGCAGAAGTGGATTCTGTACTGAAGGTGTGGTCTCAGCCAGAGCTGACAAGAGTGGAAGGAGCATACTCCTTGACTCCCTGCTAATGCTTTACCTCATGCAGCCCCAAATACTGCAGACTTTCGTTGCCACAGGAATGCACTGCTTGCTGATGGTCAGTTTGTTGTCCAGCAGCACCATCAGGTCTTTTTCTACCAAGCTGCATTCCAGCTTGGTAACCTCCAGCACATACTGGTGCATGGTGTTATTGCCCAGGGTACAGAACTTGGTATTTCCCCTTGCTGAACAACATGAGGGTGCTGTTGACCCATTTCTCCAGCTTTCTGGGTTTTGCTGAAAGGCAGCACATCTGTTCTTTCAACCAGCCTATTTTGTATCATTTGCAGATTTGTATTTTAGATCCTCATATCGTGTTCAGCTGAAAGTCTGTGGTGGTTGATGGCTCAGTGAAAAACAGTGTTCTGAAAAATTCTATGAAGCATTTGGTCTAGCTACAAAATGAAATTGTTTTTCATAGGAATGTAACACGGATCTGAAGTGAAATCACATCTGAGTTTTCACAGCATTTTTCCTCCCCAAACATAGAAGGATGGTGAAAATAGAAATATATTAGAATAGAATAGAAAACAGAAATGCATCAGAAACATATACTGAAAAAAATAAAAGTGATAAGATGGTGACTAAGATACTTCTTAGTTTGCTGCTAGTAAATTATACTTGTCTCTCTTAAACAATGTTTACATGCAGAAATGACTTCTAATCTAAGAAATCTAGAGAATTTAAAGACAAAAGGTCATACGAGTTCATCCTGTACTTCATAGTTCAGCCCAAATAACTTATACCAGTTGTTTCCATAGTAAAGCTGTAACTTCTGATATACCTGTAACATATATATCAACTATCCAGCCATAGTCTAAAGATTTCAAGTGATGGAAATATATCTTAATTATAAGTAAGCTGTGATAAGAATTATTTAGAAATTAGTATGACACAGAACTATGTTGGTTATGTTTATGATTTCACACTGGTATAAAAGCATACATGCTTATGAGTGGCTCAGTTCCAGCAGGATAGTGGTACTCTAAAAAACATTGTGTTTGCCCAACAAAAGTAAGAAGCTACAATACATCTAGTTCACTTAGGTAAGTGGAATGTGAGATTTTGAGCAGAGCAGCATGACTGCCCCAGACAGCACCATTACATAGAAAATTACTACAAGATTAAAAACAGCACCTGATTTTCCACTGTCACACAATTTAGAATAGTGATAATTTAGGGAAGAAGATCATGGAGTTTAAGCATGCATATAGACAGTGAATATTTGTCTACTTGTTTTTTGCTGTATCACACAAATGCAGAGTTAGAGGTCATACCATTTTGTTCAGAGTGTGACTGGAGCACAGGGAGACATGGGTGGTGTTTATGTGCTAAAGGCACTGCTAAACTTGCAGGCCTATAGGAATGACCAGGAAAAGATAATGTGTAACTAAACCAGGGGCTTGAATTTGTGTGAAGCAGCTTTCAGAAGGTGACTAAATGCACCACAGATTGCAAAACTCTTTGAGATAAAAGTGCAGTTAGAGATACCAGGATTTTTAAGTTTTGTTTGGCAGAATGGCATTACTGGGGCAGGAACAGGATTGCTAAGCATGCAAGCTTATTATGTGTTCTATTTCTAGTAGTTCTGTGAAATTTGAAAATTTTACAGTTTCTTTTTTAAAAAAGGAGGAGTTGAGGGGGCCTGGCTGCAGGATAGAGATTAATTTTGTTAAATAATTCTGTGCTAGAAAGTTATAATCTAACTTCTTAGTGTAAAATGTGAAATTAGAAAATCAATAATTTTCTAATATAATTATTATAAATATATATATTTATATATTTATATATTTTATAATATATATATATATATATTATAAAATCCAAAATTATAACATATTGGCTTTAATCCCAATGCACTTTTTAATTTTTTATTGTACTAAGAGGAACTTGATGTACATTTCTGCACTTCTTATTAATATATGAAACTTTGTCTGGAGATGCAGTCAGGAATTATAGTCTGCCAAATATAGGTTGCCTGTAAGACAGTGACACTTGGCACAACTGAAGAATTTTCAGCCCAACCCTTTTGGCATTTTCTCTTTTATATGTTATAATGTTGTTAAGTAGCTACATTTTCATAGGTCTTATACACGTAAGCTACTGCCTTAGACTGAGTTGGAGAAGAGGAATTTGTGGCAATGCTTGGAAATAGTATGTTTAATGAGTTTTGAGGGAGGAAATTTGATGTCAAATAGGGAGGTAAGCAGGAGTTCAGGGTATCATTTGGCATGGAGGAGTTCAGTAGAGTTTTTGTTCAAAGATGGGAAAAACTGAATTTGATGGTAGGAAGGAATCAAGCAAAAGAGCACTGGAAGAAATAAAATGGAAAAAACACTCTTCCCATCCCCTGAGTGTTATCATGTCATTTATAACCTGAGAATGAAAAAAGGTAACTGTTTGTGACTTTTAACAGTAAAAATGTAATTCTGACATAGCAAAATAAAAGATTTTAGACTAAATGTCGGCAAGGTATTTTTCACATTTTATAGTGATATAAAATATAGTCCTATGAAAAAAAAATAAAAATATATGCATGTTGCAAATGGGAATGTGTGTCTAATGCAGTTTCCAAGTATTCAGTCTATATTTCTGGTTTTTAATCTCTGTAGTTTTTTGATCTCTTCCCTTAGGTTTGCAGAGAAGACCGAGCAAGCAGGCCTTTGCTAAATGCTTCAGTGCAAATGAGATAAAGAAAGAATTAATTTTCCCTCGTTACTTTTCTGTACCGTACAATACATTTTCTGTTGATTTGGCAGTGCCTTTTGATAAGCTCTAATTGCAAAGAATTTTTGTACAACACTAAAATGTTGATAAGAAGAGACATATGAAGCGATTGCCTAATTATTTTCCTTTTGTTTCATTTGAACACGACTTAATTTTAGAATCATAACAGTATTTGTTTGCAGGATGTTTTTTTACCATTTTCTATAAGAACTGCTTTACAAAAATGTAATAAATTTATGCTGCAAAATTCATTTATTCAACTAACTCTTTAGCAACCAAACCACATCAACCTTTAATTTTCTTTTATGTTAGTTATATGCAAGTGTTTTCTCTTCTGGTTTCTTAGTGTGTTGATACAATCAATCCAAATGCCTACTCTGTTAGGTAGTGAGGGATAGGGAACATTGTGCTGCCAGCAGAATAATGCTGACCCTACTCTTTTGTCAGTCTTGTTTTACTGGCAACATCTTTAAAGTTGCCACAAGCAAGTGAACTGACAGTGATGCTAAAAGACAGAGAAAGTAGCAGCTTGACCTTTTACTTAATTTCATGAACACACTATACAACTGCATGAATAATGAGGGTTTATTTAGTGATAACTGAAACATTGAAATAAAAAAAATCCTTCAATAATTTGAATTTGTTGACATTTTAAAAACTTTCTTGCTTAAGAAAATCAATGCCTATTTTAAATCAAACATTGTATCACAAATGCAAGTTCTCATATGCAAAAGAGGAAGTAAATCCTTTTTGCTGAGCAACTACTCCTGCACTAATGAAGATTTCTAAACAGGCAGTGTAGCTCAAATATATGCAGACTTGTGCTTAACTCATTCTCCAGACTTGGTACAGTTGGACTTCTCACTGCTTGAAAGCTCAGCTCAGCATCAACAATATTGGAATATCACATATTGTGTGAACATAGTAACTTTTAGTGTTACAGGTACAGATGAAACTTCATTGTGTCTTGAACAGCTTATTGAGACACACTCAAAAGTAGATTAAGTTGTTTTAGCTCTATGTATATAATGCCATTTTTCTTCAAATGCAACATCTTTGTATCACCATTGAAAAAACAAAAAAAAAAAGTAGTTATGGTAGTTCAAAGAGAAAAATATTTTTACAGCATCACAGAATCAGTTGGATTGGAAAAGACTTCTGTGATTATTGAGTCCAATCCTTGACCAAGCCACCTTGTCAACTAGATCATGGCACTAAATACTACATTTGTTCCTTGAACACCTCCAGGGATGGTGACTGCACCACCTCTCTGGCAGTTAAACATCTCAATGTTCAACAAGTGTTTCTGTGAAGAAATTCCTCCTGGTGTCCAGCTGCAATCTCCTCTGGCACAGCTTGAGCATCTCTGGTCCTCTCATCCTGTTGCTGGTGGCCCAGGAGAAGAGATCACTCTCACTTTGCTACAGCCTCTTTTCAGGCAGTTGTAGAGAGTGATCCAGTCACCTCTGAGCCTTTTTTTCTCCAGGCTGAGCAGCTCCAGCTCCCTCAGCTGCTCCCCATGGGACTCAGTCTCCAGACCCTTCACCCACTTTGCCCTTTTCATCACTCAATGTCTTTATCAAGCGATGGGACCAGAAATGGATGCAGTGCTCAAGGTGAGGCTTCAGTAGTATTGAGTACAGGGGGAGAATATTTTAGAATATTAATTCAGGAAAAAATAGTATCGTGTCATTTCAGCTCTTTCTGCTTCAGTTTAAGAAATTCTGTTGAATTTTCAGATTGAACTGTATTTTTTCATCATTCTTTCAGAACTGAGAATATTCTTGCATGTTTCATCTTCTCAGCTCTATCAATAAGTTCCTTTGTAATTAACCAAATGTAACTTGTCTCTTCCCGATAGCAAAGCTGGAAAGCAAACTTTTTTTTAAAAATAAAATAATAAAAGTCATGCAAATAAACTAAATTAATTAGAGAATAATAAATTCAGAAAAAATCCTCCAAAATTAAATTTTGATGAGGTCCAAGGTGTACATAAAGAGGTATAAGAATGATTCTGCAGAAAGATATAATATATAAGGTGAGCAGTCATCAGCTATAAGATCCATTTGTAACTGACAATGAAGTGAATTAAAGAATAAAACCACAAAAACTAATTCTGTTTGAAACAGGATAATATTGTGTCTCACATCTTAAAATACACCAACCATAATGATGGAACTGAGGGGAGAAAGAACTTGATCCACTGAAGCAAATTAGAATATGTGATGGTTCTTCTCTTTTGTATTCCTTGCTGATACAAACCTTTAGAGCAATTTTTCTGTCCGTAATGCTTGAGCAGAGTTTATTGAGTCCAGAATTCTCCTGTAGTGAGAAGAGGGGAGCCTTTGGGCAAAAGAACTTGGCTTTATTGACCTATTGTGTAAAAGTAGCTGCGACAAAATGTCTCCCTTTGGTGCATTCAACTTTCCACTTACAAAATTTTTGCTGATCTTGCTCTTGACATGTCCACCTTTTCTAACTTCTGACTTATTTAATTTCTTGTTTCCTTCTTTTCTCCAGATACTTTCTCATGCATTCTTGATCTTCTTTCATCTGCTTCCTCTTCAGACACTATTGACCCTACAAGGTACCAATTCTTGCTGCATCTGTATAAACAGTAAGTGGAAGACAGCTCTTCTTTTTCCTTAATCCTCCCCCCAAAAACATAAGGAAAATCTTCAGGCTTAGCAACACTACTCCTAGCAAGACGGATTTCTGATAAAGGATTAAATGCAGTATGCACAGAATATGCCTTATAGTCACCTCTAAATAATGAGTAATATGATTTTATGAATTGTACTTACTGAGATATTAATCTGATCACTTTCAAAAGTATAACCTTATTATAAACTTCATCAGATTCAATTACACTGCAGTTCTTTTTCACCAAGACCATTCAAACAGTAACAAGTGTTCAAAAGAATGATTAGGTGAGAAAAGGACTGCTCTCGTATCAGGAGACAAGATGTGGTGGTGTACTCCTCCACCCCCCTTTCTGCTTAAGGGGATGTCATGATGATCATGATGGCTGTAGCTGCCTTCAACTGGACTCTGGGGAGCCAGGTAGCAACACAATAGCTAAGGATTATATATCTTGCTCCACAGCTGAGGGCTAGTTGAGCAAGCACCATCCAAAATATTGCTGGTGTGGAAATGTGCCTGTAAGTCAATCATCTTGTTCCATAAACAGTGAACAGCCCAGCAGGCTGCATGCCAATGTCTCCTCTTGAGTAGGGATGTCTCTCCAGCTTACCCCTTGAGGTTGAAGGAATTCTCCCCTTGAGAGAATCCTTATTGTGTCAGATACTCAGGAAGTGACATTGGAATGACACACTGAAACTTTGAAATCTTAATAAAGTGATATAAAGGATTGATTGCATATAGGTAATCCCAGATATAAACCATTCACCACTGATATAAATCCAAGACATAAACCATCGACCAAATTGGCACTAGGTCTGGAGTCAGATGCACGTAAACTCCGCTCTGGGAAGAAGTTTAGAACTCAAGGGTGTCCTTTCTGAATCTCATGGCTCAACAGGAGGATCTCCCTAACGGTATTGTCTGATCTTGTCTTCTAGGCAGTAAACAATCAAGTGTACCTTGCCATTGAATCTTATTAAACCATTAACCAATTTGGCATTGAGCTCTTGTCTTATATCTATAAAGTATATTATTCCTTCTCTCTAGTGAATAAAGTACATCACTCTTTCCTTTCAGAAGGGGCTATTACAACTTCTCAAAATTAAGGCTGCAAAAATGATAATGATACATTGGAAGCAAACAAGGTGGAACTGGGCAGTTTCTTTTACACTGAAAGAAGGGGAAGAACAACTTAATTATAAATAGCACAAGTAATCTTGGTGTTGGACAGGAGACCTTAAAGTAGCAGGACTCTGCTAGAATCATCTAACACTTATTGGATCCTCAAATATAAGTATCTTTATAATAGAGCTAAAAGACAATACATTGCCTGATTGCTTTTGATTGCCATTAATGGGACTCATTCAGCCATAAGACTGTTTCTGTTTTAGGACTATTTTTATTTGCATAAATACAATTCTTTTTTGTGTATATACCTCTTGCTTTAATAAGAGTTCTATTGATAGAGAGCATATGGTCCTCTGCTAGTGAGAACTCATTTAATGGCATTCTTTAGGAGATGAAGGATTAAACTAAACCAGTATAAGAAGTGTAAGAAGTGATGTGATTAGTTATGAGACTGCAATGGTTTTTTTTCCTCTATTGATTGCAACCTTAAATTTCAAAGAACTATCTGTCAACAGGAAAGGAACCAGTGACCATTTTTATCCTAGTAGAACTGGTAGTAGGCAGAGGAAATGTAACCTACCCTTTTATGGCTTCCTTTTTTTTATTTTCAGCAAGTTAAATATCTTAGGAAGTTGGAAAAGGAAAGTACCATTATTTGTGCCAGGCAGCTGTGAGAGTTGCTACTAGAAAGTGTGCTGGGAGCCAGGCTAATCCCAGCACAGGCAAGACAGTCCCTGAACTATCCCAGAGCACTTGAGCTTGAGAGTAGCACAGTGACAGCAGAAGATCCCGTTAAGAGTCCAGTGAGTATCAAATGAAGCAAGGTAAGAAACCACATCCTGGGTCAATCCAGGAAATCCAAACAAGTTTGGAAACAGGCCAGAGACAGGCACACCTATGACAGAGTTCAGTCCTCAGGCTGAGCAGAAACGGACCCCTGGGCCCATGGGCAAGGCTGAAGGGAGGATGAAGGGGAGAACAGACACAGAAAGCAAAGCTTGTTAGTCACCATAGGGCCCTGAGAGCTTGTTGGGGAAAAAAAAACAAACTATCAAAAAATCAAAGTTCTTTCCATGCAGAAGTTGCCACTTCTGTTGCAGATTGCCTTAGCACAGTCACTATTGCCTCATTTTTACTTACTCAACACCTTTTTCCATGCAAAAGGAAGGAGGAAACCAGATGAGCTGGGTCATGCACAAGGAACAAATGCATGGACCACATAATTCTCTTTTATCAGTGCATGAATCAACTGGATTGGTCTTTCCCTTTGCAGGATGAGAGGTTAACTGTCACAAAAAGGGACATACATAGGCAAATTTTCTATGCCTTTTTTCTGAGTGGTGGTTTTTTTTTATGAAGTAAATATGAAGTTTAGAGAACCTAGTAGCAATGGTAACAAATGAGAAGACTTAGAAAGTCCTCTCCTGCAGACCAGCAGGTAATGAACCTTTTACCTTCTCTGGCTAATTCAGAACAGAATGGTCATTAGGCTTGAAATAAGTTGCAAAGTAAATCTTTCACAGAGTTGCATTATAGCTCATTGAGTAATAATTTTAGAGAGATTAATTCAGGCTTGAAAGGTAAGAACTTTTTATTTTGTCATAATACCTATTCTCCTTCAAATAAGTTAGACCTTTTTGGTCTCTGTCGTTACCTTGTCTTATGCTCAGGAAAACTAGAAATCAAGAACTTTCCTCTTTTTTGTCACTTTTCCAGCATAATTTCTTTTAGAAAGGCAAAAGAGAAGGCACAAAAAGTGGAGAGAGCTGTTCATTACATCCCATTTTCAGTGTAGCAGGTACCAGCCCTCAAAAAGAAGGATCCTCTGAAAGTCTGTCTGCACCTACTCTTAGCTCTCATATTAATAAACGGAATAATTTGAGACCATCAACATCACTTTACCCCTTGTCTTCTTTACCACGTGATTCATACAAACTTTTAATATAAGCATTGGTTGTGACACAGATCTCTCTAAACACCCTTTTTTAAAAATCAACCATTTGCTTGTACTATCCAAATCAAGCTCTGAACCAATTACTTATCCTCTGCAAGATCTTTTGTCTTATGGCTCTTTCCTTATAATAAAACTGATAAATGAACTTGCTAAGTTTTTCCTTTAAATCAAAGATTATATCAAATGATCCTACCTCATCCATGTACTCACTGACTGAATTCCCTGGTCTGACCTCATAGCTGATGAGCAGGAGATTCAACTAAAGAACTTCAGGGCTATCCTGCATAGAAAGCATGTGGACTGTTCCTCAAGTTGTCATATTTATACACGGGTCCACTAATTATATTTTTCTTGCAGTTTCTGCTAACTTGCCTCACACATACGTCAGTGTTACTCATTTTGGGTTTTGGAAATGGTCCTTTAGAATAATTTCCACATTTTGCATTCTCCAGTCATACTTAGATTGCTCTACAGATTAAATATGGTCACCATAGCTAGAAGTTACAGACCACTCCTATTTCCTCCACTAGTTTTTCTTTGAATTTATTACGAATTCTTTCAAATATGATATCTTTCTCTCATTACTGCTCATTTTACCTTTTTACCATACCCTGTTTCATATACACTCTGACTTGAGACAAATCATGGCAAAAATTTCAAGATTCAAATTTGAGTTTGCCTACTTAATTTAGTATCAATGTTTTTGCAATATTCCATCTGCCATCTTGCTTCTCCTTAGTTTTTTTAGTTTGTTTGGAGGGTTTTTTTGGTGGATTTTTCTCCTCTGTGATGACTTGTTTCTTGGTATCCCATTGTATTTGATTAATAAATTTTCCCCCTAAAAGCTACCTTTTTTTTTCTAGCATATATTCTCTGTGCTAACCACTGTGATTATAGCTCTGAGGAAGGCCTAAACTCCTTTATTTTTCTGTTACTTGTGCATGTGGTACATATGTTCCCTAGTGTCTGGGGTGTAATTTGACTTTTTATTGCCATAGAACACTTTTATATTCATATAATATTCTCTCCAATAACTTGTGAAGTGCAATTCATAGGAGTTTTTACTAAAACTTCTATGCTTGGCTGCTGTTGGTTTCAAAAGCATAGCAACTGTTTCAGCATTATGAGTCTTTGTGTCCATGTCCAAGGAGCTACAAACATGCATATGTCTTGTTAATTGAAGTGATTCTTTTTGCTACTCAAAATTAACAGGGTAATAATATGATAACCACACCAGGATTTATTCTTCAAACCATATTTTATTGATAATGATGTTTGTTCTGTTAGCAAGCAGCTTAGTATGAAAGAAGAGTAGAAAGAAGTTATTAAGGTATCTTCAATCATTTAGTTTTTACAGTACTTCTTGGTTAAAGAATTTTTCTCTTCCTGTTACTATAGCTATTTATGATCTTCTTCTAGGCTTCATAGGCTGTTCTATTTCTCTAATTAATTTCCCTTGCATCTTACTTTCTTTTGAACTGTCTGTTGAACAGACTATTAGCATCTGGTGATACATGTTTGCTATGCATGTATATGGCAACTGGACTTTAGATTCAGTCAACAGCATTAAGAGAAAAGGTGGTACTTGAGAGACCCAACTGGAATTTACCACACTCATCTGAGAATATTTTTGTGTGTGACTATAAGATTAAACTCTGTAGCACTCCTTTGACTAAATATCTCTGCCTTCTCCTTCACTTTCAGGATCAAAATAAGTTTCAGTATGAAGCTACCTGAATTTTATAGGTAGCAAAGAAACAAATACAAGACTAAGAGCAACTAGCCACAATGGCATCCCAGAACCAGAAGATAGGCCACATATTATTTTTCATGGTAAGCACTGGAATGAAAAAAGAACCAAAGCAAACCCCCAAAATTAACTATATTAACTACAAAAATGGATCTTGACTTTCTAGATGTTTGTAGTAAGGCCATAGTATAATCTGAATTAATGTAATTTCATGAAAATTGAAAAGAGATATGCAGAAATATTCATTAATGTGAAAAAAGTACATAGAAAGAACAAAATCGTCTGTCTTGTTCTCTTTTTTTGGCAAGTAGTTACTGGCTTTGATCAATGCTACGAAAAAAATGAGTAAAACCTATTACATTTTTATTCTCTATTTTGTTAAATTGATGAAAATACATATTTCATCTGCTTTACATCTGGTACAATTATGTTTTTACAAGAGCTCCAGGAGTGCTGTCAGATGGCAGAAGTACTTAGTCTTTGGCAATTTAGGACATGGATATTCTGATAGTCTTTTTTTGTAGGACAGATTTTACAGTTCTTTTTATCTTCACATGTTTTATTTCCAGTCTTTGTGGGTTGTAGTTTCAAGCCTGCAATGCTTGAATCAACAGCTAAATTTGACAGAACCCTTCTACATGCATATAGCTTGAAGCGAATGCTTGATCTCTATTCAAAATTAGAACTGAAAATATGTTGAGAAACTCCCGTGTATGTTGTAGCAGAAAGCTGTTATGAGGAGTTTTCTATTTGGGAGGCAGCCAGAGGCCATATTTGTGACAGCACTATGCCAGCAAGAGAAATGGGAGTCTGAGCTAGACATTGTCTTCTTTAGGTCATTAAGATTGACCCTCCCAGGGTACTGTGCTGCATTTCTGTAGCAGCTGGTTACCAGTTTATGATTCAACAAAATCGGAACTGCTGCTACTGTTATTCATATATCCAGATATGTTTATTAATAATTTTTAGTATCTTAAAACCTGAATTTTCTTCTCTGCAACTCCAACAGTTCTGAAAGAAAACTGTGTTTGTCCAAAGGTAAGAGATTTTTCCAAAGAAAGACTGCTCTTGATACTCAAATAAATTGATCTTTGATTATACCACTTTGATTATATCACTTTGATTGATCTTTGATAATACCACTAAAGGGCCTTTAAATCAAAACTATTTCCTGGGGCCGGGGTGGAAAATTAGCTTATTTTTAAAGATGTCCTAGGTGACTTACCAGTCACTGTAGGGGGCTGCAGTTCAACAATAATTATATAAAGTCTTTGTTGTAGAGGTTGATAGGCAGTAGCCATCTATAAAGTTTTATGCACTTTTTCTTCTGCATAGTATTACCTGTAAGTACACAACACTGGCTTTACTGGCTTTACTACCACTGTGTTGAATTACATTAATTTTTGGTTTTAATGAGTGCTCTTAACTAAAATTCTTCTTCTGGTTGTCCAAGCATAATGAACTGAATTCAAGTTCATATATTCAAATTGAGCTAAGTGACATAATTAGAAGCACATTCTTCTTTGAGCATGGCCAAATGTGAATTATCTTCCCAAACTCTTTGCTTTGAAGGCCTTTCTAGCCTATATTTTGTAGAACTAAAGATGGCTGTTTTGAGTAGAAGTTTCATTTGACCAATAAATAAATTATTTTGTTTTATTTGACCAGTAAATAAATTCAATTAATTGTTGGGGGTTATCAATATAGTTGCAATATCTGAGCATCAAAATAAATTATTTGAAATAACAAATATATGAATGCATGCAATTTTGATTTAAACTAGCAAAAGCCATGTTTGCTCAGAATCATAGGAGGTTTCCACTCAAAAATAAAAGTTTGAAAAAAAATCAAAGCTTTTATTTGAAATCAATTTTGTTGTTTCTTTTGATAATTATAAGAAAAAATGTTTTCTAAAAGCCTATGTTCTATATTGTAACTGTATGTTCTATACCAGATATTAACAAATCTATTTAAAAAACACCCCAACCAAACACATGACATAATGTCAAAACATTTAAGAATATTACATCCCATAGAAAAATGCAGGAATTAGTCTTTGTTTCTTTCCTATCTTCCAGGTAAAAACTAGATTTAGGTGTTGAGGTTTTGTTTAATTATCACCTTTTTTGTCTGGTGTTTAGATGCCTGTTTGATATCCATTTAAGAGCTTTGATCTGAACCTGAATTATTGGGAAAAAAATGTCTTCTGTTATGTTTTGAACTGTCTGCTCTGGTTGTATACCCATTTCAAATTCTTTTTGTAAAATAGACATAGCATAAATAATTAGTAATTGTCTAAACTTTTTGGTGTATAAAACAAATCATAGATCTAAACTTGAGAATGTTCACATTGTGTCTGATTTTTGATTGAGTGAAAAATCTTTTCAAAAAAAGAGACAAAAATTAATTGCTTTAAGGAAGGATGAATACAAGGCTAAGCAAGGGACAAGTGTTCCTTATCCTCATTGTCATTAAGAGAAAATGCAAGCACAATGTTTTTCAAACCGATTTTCTCCATCACAAAATCTTGTTATGCAACTTTTTTTCCAAAATATATAGGGGTTTTTTTTAGTATCAGAAATACTTCCAAAAAATTCTCATCTACAGATTTTCCTTTTGGATAAATTCAGTTTATTGAATGTTTTAAATTTTTCAGTGCACAATTTTTTTTTTTTTTTTTTTTCTTCTGGATTTCAATTAATTCCATCTCTTTCCTAACTCCTTTTGAATATTATAACATCCTTTTGAAGTCTGAATGCTTAAAATGGTGACAGTGCCTCCATATTTACTTATAAAGTGTGTAAATTTCATAAGCTTCTGTTTTAAGATTGTTCTAAGGCCGCAGTATTTTGCCAGCAGTATGAACAACCTGAACTGTCTTGACCAGACCATGTCACTGAGAAGCTGTGTTCAATTATTTATGAACACCTTCACCCTCACCTTTTCAGAGTTACATTTATGTTACAGTGTAGATCTGGTCTATGTGCCTTGTTTCTAGATGGATGACTTCACCTGTAGCTATATTCAAATGAAGCTTTATACATCATATTATCTATTCTGTCTTAATAAAATATTTATGTTAATGACTTTTCTGTGAACTTCAGAAGGAAAGCTGCAAGCATAGCTTGCTGTAGCAGTGGCACCATTAATTTAATGATTAATCTTTAGAAAATTAAATTCAAGTGGTTAGAATTCCAGTATTTTCCCTAGGAGATCCTGGTAAGAGGTAAAGGCTTAACATAACCCTGCCAAGCTATGGGTTTGGATATGGTAACAGACATCAGACTAACAGTTTTAGGGGGAAAAAAAAATCTAAATAACAATACGGTAATAAATACAAGCCAGTAGAATAATTAACTAAGTAATTTCAGTAGTACAATTATCTAGGTCAAAACTCCCAAGAAATCCAGTAATTCCCTGACACTGGGCTAAAGGTAATGTCCAGGTGTGCAATGGCTTACACAGCCACGGTGGTGAGGCAGGCTGGCAGGAATGAGGGCACAGCGCTGTCTTTGGATCAGTCACTTGAAGCAGTCAGACTCAGGGCATTCTGAATTTCCTTGACTGCTCTCCTTTGCTAGGTTGCAGGAGTGCTGTCTGGACCTGGTTACACACCTTCACATCCCAAGAAACCATTTTGGTAAATTTAGCAATATCAGAGTCACTTCTTACCTAAGTACTGCTACTGCAGATGAAAACTGGGCTCCTCACTGACTGATACGGGAAGAGGTGAGGGTAAGGGAGAAAAGGAAAATGTTTATGGCTTACAAGTTGTGATTAGTTTTGGTATTTCACCAGACAGTGAAACACTTCTTATGGTGTGCTTTTCAGCTTCAACTCAACTGGTCTGGATGGAAGCCTTTTTAACATATATGGAATGTAGACATTTAAAAAACATCTGAATGTTGGGCTGTAACTCTTTTACTATAAAACTATTCAGATTTCCTGTAATTTCATATTTTTTACGTGTGTTACTGCTACATGTATAATTTTTACCTGTCAATATTCACTCTGGAAGCTTAATTTTATTGTCATCTTTTTTTTTAATCCATCCTTCCTTTTTGTGATAATAAAATAATTTGTTGAATTTAAATATCTATGATATTTCATACAGTCTATACTGTTAAAAACCCACAAATTTTTCCAGAAAAATATTTTTCCTGAACCACACATTATTAACCATTTCTGTTTATGTAAACTATAGATATCATATATCATTGATTTTTTTATCCACACATTAATAATTTCTCTTCATACTTACATACCAGTTTTTGCTGGTTTATGTAGATACCCTGGTAAAAACTTGTCACCACACTAGTTGCTATTATAACCTTTTAGAAGTCTTTAACAACCAGTTGCTCTCCTCTGTTCTTTAAAGTGCCACACTTCCTTAAACTGAATATCATTATTTTATCCTCTAATTAGATGATTATCGCATTTTAGATTAAGCTTCAGTAACTATTTAACAATTGATAATAAACTCTGATGCAAATTAACGTTTAATGGAGACAAATGAAACTGAGATCTTGGAATGTTAATTCAATTTTAAAGAAACCATATAATCAGCAAGAATTATTTACCTGGCAATGTGCTTTTACATATTGCAAATGTCATTATCTGGTTTATTAGTCAGCAGAGCTTTTGCTGCACAGATAAAATCTGGAAAGACTATTTCTTCTGGTTAAGAAATAATTATTTGTAATAAATATCTATATGTGGTCAATGCAATTTATTTTAATAAATCTAACAGGCACTTTGGCTTCTTTTTTTTAGCAAGTTCTGTTTCAAAGAGAAGAGATGAAAATCATAGTCTCTTAGTCCCTCTTAGGTTTAAGAGACTAGATTTGTGTCTCTGCTGTTTCATGACTATTACCTATGGAAGAGCTGTGAAGGTCACCTATCTTAGGAAATCACCTTGGAATTAGTTCGACCTTAACAGAAGCAATTTTTTAAACAACATTGACTGAAATTTTTTACATACTTGGTTTCATCTCATTATGTTTAGCTGTTGGGCCCTGAAATAATGAGATAATTACCACTGTAGATCAGTCTTCTATCATGCACACTTGATTTTGGATATATGGAAATATTCTATTTCATTTATTTATTTTTATTAGAAATAACTTGACAGCCACTCCATTAAGAAAATTCTTCATCAGTCTTTACTGTTACTTTCATTTACCTATGATCCCTGCTCTTTAAAATGTCATTTAGGTTCCAGCTTAAAAATATAAAAAATATTAATTTATTCATAAATAATTTTTCAACAGAAAATGGATGAGAACTGAAAGCAAAAGTGTTAATTAAGTTGTATTAAAATAGCATTTAGAACCTTGGTGATCGCCCATAATTTAGAAATCAAAAAGAGTAGGGCAGTAGCTGTACAGCCAGATATTTTTTATGGGCTCTGGAATGGGAAAGTTTATTGATAATTTCAAATTATTTTTAAGTTTTGTAGATCTTGTAGATTTTGAAAGATATGTACTATGTAACATATATTCTCCCCTGAGTTATGGTCTATAAGATTGGATTTACTGACTCAAGCACAAAAAGATGGCAGATCTGATTTGCCTGAAGTTTCATAATTAAATATCTTCTTTCTCTGAAGCCTGATTGTGACTTGATATCCATATTAGATTATTATGATGGTAAACATGAGATTTATCTTTCAACACCTCTGAGATATATTATACAATACCAACTCTTCCTGAACCTTTCCCTCATACTGATCCCACACTACACACCTTAAAAATGAGGAATGAGATTGCTGTAGTTTTATTCAAACTTCCATGTGCCAGTTATGGAAGGAAATAATATGACTGTGTACACAGTATCTAACTCTAGACATGCTTAAGAAATCTGGAATTTCTGAAATTTCTTTGCATTTAGCACTTCAGATAATGTAGATTTACTTGTTGATGGTGAACTGTTGATTGGTTCTTAAATAATATATGAAGTAGCAGTTTTTTAAAATATAAGTGGTTACCTACAGGCAGTTATGTTTATTAGATTAATAATATTAACTGTTGTCCGGAAAATTAAGCCTTCTGATGTTTTCATAGTTTTAGTTACTTTCCCATGAGAGTTTGATAAACATGAGTTGTTTGTCACATTCCTTCCAAGAAAAATTTTTTGATGGACATTTCTCATGACCAGTGTGCTTGGGAAATTGGTGACTTAATTATCCAATCCCTGATCATTGTTGAGAATCTATAAATACTGGAGTCAGAAAATAAAGACACAGTTTTTTTGTCCTGACACTAAGAGTGGTTGTGTGAATCATTTTGTGTCCTTTAGCAAAAATTAACTGTATTTAAAATAAAATTAATCAAAATAGACTTTTATTTTCTTTTCAAAAATGCAATAAACCAAGAATTTTCAAACATAAGGTCTCTGCAAGAATTAATCCTTGAAAATAAAAATTTATGATAACTTGGACATCATTCCAAGATGACCTTCCTATTCACTTGTAGCATTGTTTAGGCAGTAATTTCATTATAATGAAAGTTTCTTGAAAACTAGATATTCCAGAAACATTTTTGAATTTCCTTGAAATTTAATTTTTAATACCTTATATGTATTTGAAGATAATGAAGAAAATCTCCAGAGGGTAACTAAACATAAATCAGAGTTTGTTCAAAATGAGCTTTATTTGGCTTTAAAGGTTATTAATAGTGTTTGGGAAAAGCTTGATTAAATAGCTCTCAAAACTACGTACTTGTCTATTCTTTGATAAGGTGGTACTTTTCAATTTCAAAACCTAGTACATTAGTTCCATGCAGAAATATTTACATATGGAAGGAAGGATCTGATATTGTACCTCTTCTGCTGTGGACCCAAGTTAAATAATTAATTTATGGAAGCACAGAAAGTCATGGGTAGAAGGGACTTTAAGATCTTCTAGCTGCTACCAACCTCACTAGACCAGGTTTCTTACCCAACCTGTCCATGAAGGTTTCCAGGGATGAGACAGCCACAACTTCTACAACTTCTCTGGACAAAATACTCCAGTGCCTCACTACAGTCTGAGTAAACAATTTTTTTTTTATAACATCTAATCTATTTATATAAAATGTGTGCTGTAAATTACATTGACCAAAGCACTTTTAATTTTAGAGTAAAATCATGGAAACTAGAACAGTCTTCAAAAATGTAACCTCTATTAAAGGAATCTAAATAATTAAAATTGAATAATTAAAAATCTTTGTAAAGAGATGAGGACATTATTTCAGATGGGTTCTAATTCTTTATCTCTGTGTTCACATCTCAGGACATGCATTTATCTTCCTTAATTTTATGACGGGCAAAGGAAAGGAGCTTGAAAACAAAAGCATTTCTAATCTGACTGCATCTTTACGAGTTATGCACCCTTATTTTATCATGTAAGGAATGTTCTGTTTTAACAAATCATTTTTAGAAATATCCACTTTAAAAGCAGCTATGTTTCTCAGTGAGTTAAAAATAACGAACAAAATTTATGGCAACAAATGACTAAGTTTTGGAATTTTATTAAGCAAGATTTTCAGATTCTCCTGTTTATTATTGTGCTTCAGATGCAGTGAAAATGTTCTGAAATATTTTTTGGACTGAAAAGAATATCAAAATTTAAAAAACACAATAATTTTTTATATTATTTTGAATTCAAAACTGGAGATTAATGAGTGCAGAAGCAGGAATGACTGTCATGTCTAAAACTGCCCAAAGTATCCTGCCAGTTTGTTTTTGTTTCAAGTAATTTTGAAATTCAGTTTGTGATAAACACTTTTTTTGTGCTCATAGTGTAATTATAGTATGCCTACCACTTTTGAGCACAAGGAATAAATGGACATCCCCCTTTGTATAGAACACAGCATTTAACTCTACAATTAAAACAACTCATAGTTAACTTATGAACTTGTGCAAACAGAAAGAATTGTCACTGGATTGGGCCTTAAGCACATGAAGACTATTTTCTCCTTAGCATGAGTAAAGTATTTTTTCCCCAATGCTGATTCCTACCAAGTTTAACAAAGACTTCAAAATGTAATACTTATGTTTATTCCAGGTAAGAAAGATGTCTGTTTCATCAGTATACTTTGATGGGGAATATATTTAGGACATGTATGTCTAGGACACAAACCTCTCTGCAACTCACCTCCCACAACACATAATTTGCACTTAGCCTCTTCCCCACTATTTTCAAATTTCACTGCAAAACTCCATTGCTCCCTCATTATCAAATTTGCCTTAAAGCTCAGATCTTTGATTATTTGTATCTTACCCATATTGTTAACCTCAGGCACCTTAGCTTCCCTCTGTCTTGCATACGGCTTTTCATGTTTGTTCTCTTTTTCCTAATCACAATCTGGAAACTTATTCCCAAAGAGGTTTTGTTTGTTTGTTTGTTTTGGGTTTGTTTGTTTATTGTTTGTTTTGGGTTTTGTTTGTTTGGGGTTTTGTTTTGGTTTTGGTTTTTTGTTTTGGTTTTGGTTTATTTACATTTTTGTTTGGTTGGTTTTGGCTTTTTTGTTGTTGTTGTTTGCTTGGGGTGTTTGTTCATTTGTTTGTATTTTCTTAAATTCTGTACTAGCAGCCTTCTCCCTTTGCAGTTTCCTAATTTGCTCTTCTAATATCCCAGTATCTTTCACTTCACTCCTAATCCTTGACTATTCTTAGTGCACTATGAAACAACTGGTTACAGTTTCAAAAAATTTTGTTTGCCTTTTGTCCCATTTCTAGAATTTCTTGCCCATTCGTTTTCTGTTTTTATCAGATTCTGGCAGAGTTTCAGATGTCTAAACATACCCTTTTAGAAACTCTGTAGTATCTGACATATCTGCATGAGACTGGCAGATACAATGCAGGATCTACAGGAGACATGCCCTTCTGAAGAGATAGTTGAGGTGCATCTGAATAGCACCACTTCATAGCATCTCTAGCAGCATTAGACTCTTCAGATACTGGTGTAATTCCTTCTGTGTCATAATTAAGGCTTATTTTCTGCAGTCTTGCATTGCTTCCTGATTACAGGGAAAGAAAATACATAGGCTATTTCTATGTTTTATTTCAATCTCCACAGACTAAGACCAATAGGTACAGGAAACTTCAAGACTGTCCTTAGAGCTTTCAGCTGATATGGGCTCAGTCATTGTAAAAGAAGTCCCATGTGGTTTAGTGGTTTTCTTTGTTAAGCTCTGAAAAGTACCTGCTGAACATGAAGGGTTTATATGCTGATTGAATTCACAGGGATTTTCACAGGGATGGGAAGACACATGTTCCTCACAGGAATATGTGGGTATGTTTGAGAAATGTCCCAAATTCTAGGTCCTTGCTGCAAAGCAGAATTTTATAGCTGTGTTCAGTAAAGGTTTTCAGAGTTTATTTTACACATGCATGCACCCACCTATGTACTTCCTTGACTTTCTTCTCATATAGTATTCAAATATTTCGTTTTTATAATAAATCTGTTTGAGATACATGAAAACCTGTCACTGAAGTCTAAACTTAGTTCTCAGCAAATGGTAACAAAATCTCTCATGTAAAATGCCTGCAATATTTATAAGAGATAGTATTATTGAACTATCCATTAAAAAACTTTGCAATTCGGTCAGAAAATGACAAATGTGAAATAGCCATTTTTAAAGTTTTATAAAGAAAATTTCAAGTTTCTTAATTTTTTTTACCTTTCATGTGTGTTTTCTTATAAAAATTAATTTGTGTTTCTGATGGACGACTCTTATCTATATTCTAGCAGAAAATATCTGTTTAAACAAAATACAGTCTGAGAAGGTCTTTTAGTTTAAGTGTTTGTGTTTTTTTTTCTAATTTGTGTTGTTTGTTGCTTTGGTTGGAGGGGTTTCCCTTCATTCTACTATTTCTCTTGCAGAGATTGTTTTAGAAAAAATTTGAAATTATATATTGGGTTTTGTAAAAGATTTTGAAATGAATAATCTATTGATAATGTTAATCAATGGCTGAATCACTGCTGAAGTTGTTTTCTTTATCCCATTACATTGTATATTTATGTTTATCCTTAGAAATAACCCAGGCGTTTCATTCCAAGAAGAGCCTTGTCATTCACTTGATTTTGATAACTTCTCAGAAGATTGAAAACTACGTCATTGACTCTAAAGGTAGTCTCATCCTTGACTAAAATGAGCCCTTTTCTATTTTTCATACATTTTTACTTGGATTGGTTGCTGTTATTCCATGTACATTGAAATTATGTTACTGTATAAGAAGTTGCATATTATATTTAATTTAAAGATGTTTGTATATAATAATAATTGGCCTACATGAATCCCTCTCTGCAAAACCTGCTTCCAAGGAGTGTCCAGGGCCCATTTGGCATCAGAATCCAGTCCTTTCAGTCTTAAGTATACTGAAAAAACAAGGACATTCCTTCATGGGATGCATACATTTGGCACTTTGATAAGATGACATTTGACCATCTAAAGCAGAACAATCACATTTCTGTACTTGTACTTCTGAGAATCCAATTTGCCTTATATTGTGAACAATCATCTCAGAGTAATTATATAAGTAAAACTAAGACATCCCTCTCTACATGAATGCATCTGGACAGGTAATCAGTGAAGAATAAAAACTACTCAACTTCCAGAACAGGAAGTTTCTCAGAAGATAGCTCAATCTCTAATCTCTTGGTCCTGTTTCTCAAATCCAAACCCTTTACAAAAATAAACTTTGAAATAAAATTTCATAGTTCTACTGGTTACCAATCCCCACAACTTCAGTAAAGATAATGGTTTTGTAACACATTGTTATAATCCTCAACGAGTCTCAAACTCATTAATCTCTTTGTATTCCACAGTTTATGAACTACTTCTTTCTTCCCCCTAAGAGAAAACTATTTATCAGGTCTCCATATCCTTCTCTCTCTATCTGTCTCTTGGATTCTGATACAGACATTTTTCTTACATAGATATATCAAGTATATTTTATTTCAGAGATGATGACCTAAAGAATACACATTTGATACCTAGCCTTGAAATCTAAATCTATTTTAGACATTAGGAAAAATTAAGGTTCCTGAAAAGTTGTCTGATTTTTCCAGTTATATTTTCTGGTTTAAATAAGGTATTGCCACTGTCCTAACACCTTTTCTGACTTTTTTGCTTGTCCATGTTGGAGTCTGGAATACAGAGTGTGTGCCCTTGTTTCCGATACTTAGTTATAAGATCCAGAAAAACACTGAATTTCATATGATATGAAATTCATGAGCACGTTTTCATGGTGATACATGAAAACAGATGTTAAAGTTAGATGGAAAAAGCTAAAAGTGTAAGTGCATAGATTAGAAAGTTTTTTTAAATCACTGGGTGAAAAAGTTAGTTTAGAGAACAGGAGACAAGATGGAGGATTTAGGGTGTTGTCCCTTGTCCCTTCTTCTTTCTTCTTCATGTTCTTCTCCTAAAGGTTATTGGGTAATAGTAAGTGATTGGATAGAGAATGCCACAGTGCATCACGGAGGTGATGGGTCATTGGGTCATTAAGAAAAATAATATACGTGTCTATTGTTAATTGGGTAAAAATAGGTATAAAGATAAAAGAACTGCGTAGTTCGGGGCCATTTTGTGCATCAGACATGAAGTGTGCCACAAGGCCTTGTTTGTACCATCAGAAGAAAGAAATGTACCAGATTGCAAAGATTAACCTTGTATAGCCAGCCTGGAGAGACCTATTAAGTTTTGTGATCACCTGTTAATAAACACGAGAAACAAGATTCTAACGAGCTCGGGAGTTTTCTTCGAATCATAAGAACTGAGATAAGCAGGGGTCACCACGAGGGAGGATCCCAAAAGAATTCAGTCCAAAGGAGGCTGAGAAATCTAAGAATAAAATTAAAATACAGAAGAGATGCAGCAGAAACAGAGAAACAAAAAAGGGATTTTTTAGAGAAAAATTACAGTCCAGAGTTTCTGTAAAATAACATAGGAAGCATTGATCAGAGACAGATTGATAAGGTAGACATATAGTTGAAAAGATGGATAGATAGATAGATAGATAGATAGATAGATAGATAGATAGATAGATAGATAGACAATGGATGAATGCACTCTGAAGCTGCTAGAAGCTTTGTCTGTGTGGACAGAGCCAATGTTAGCTGACTGCAAGGAGGACCTGCCACTGGCCAAAGCCGAGCCCATCAATGACAGTGGAAGCATCTCTGGGATAACATTTAAGAATGGATAAAAAACCTGCACAATGACATCCAGAGAGAGGAGTGAGAATATGTAAGAAAAGCAACTCTGCAGATACCAAGGTCAGTGTAGAAGGAGGGAGAGGACGTGCTCCAGGGGCTGGAGCAGATTCCCCTGCAGCCCTTGGTGAAGATCATGATGAGGCAGTTGTGCCCCTGCAGTCCATGAGAGTCCATGGTGGTACAGTGGACGTCAAAAGGAGGCTGTAATCCCATGGGAAGCCTGGCCCTGTGGAGACAGGAGCTCACACTGGAGCAAGTTTGCTGTTAGGACCTATGACCTCATGTGGGACCCACTTAGGAGCAGCCTGTCCTTGAAGAACTGCATCTCATGGAAGGGACCCATGCTGGAACAGATCACGACAAACTGAAGTCTGTGGGAAGGACCCATGCTGGAGAAGTTTGTAGAAGACCGTCTCCCATGGGAAGGACCTAACAGTGGAGCATGGGAAGAGTGTGAGGAGTCTCCCCTCTGCAGGGGAAGTAGCAGCAGTGACAATGTGTGATGAATGCACCACTGCAAGGGATGGAGGTAGTGAATTCATGAGTGAAATTAAGCCTGGGAAGAAGAGTGGGGAGGGGGGAAGATGTTTTAAGATTTAGTTTCTAATTCTCATTATCCTACTCTGATTTGGTTGATAATAAATTAAACTAATTTTGCCAAGTTAAATTTATTTTGCTCATGATGACAATTGCTAAATGATCTCTCCCTGTCCTTATCTCAACCCATCAGCTCATCATTATATTTTCTCTCCCCTGCCCAGATGAAGAGGGTAGTGACAAAACAACTTCAGTGGGCACCTGGCATCCAGCCAGGGTTAATCCAACACAGGCAGTGGCAGGAAGACTGGCAGGAGATGTATTTATTATGAAACATTTCAGTAAACTCATAATTCTCATTAATGTTTTAAAATAATGACCATGGATATGACATGGTTTGAGGGAGTATTTTTGTTGTATTGTTTGTTTTTTCTTTCTTTTTAAAAAAATCTCTTATTTTTCATTCATGTGCTAGATCAAATGTTCTTATAGGCTTACCTTAGAAAACCTGGAATTTTGAGGATTAGAAATTTTCACAGGCATGTTTTTTCTCCTTTTCTGTGTTATGGATTTGCATAATTCCATCTTTAATAGACTGCTTGTTGTAATTTTGCTTGCAAAATCAGCATATATGGAACAGATTTTAGGCTGTATTTCACATAAGAGACCCTATGTTTCAGGTCTTTGGCTGGGTTAGCAAAGACTTCTAAGGCTTCAAGGAATTTTTAAATAACTAGTGAAGAAACTCAGCCTTAGAACTAGCTTATTTTGAAAGACATAATTTTCTCCAATTTACTGATGAAAATGGTGGAAGGTAATCAATTGATACTTGCTGGGTATAAGACTTTGCAAGAACAAACTATACCAGGTAATATCCTACTCCTTATTATGAACACATATCCAAACTTCTAACTGGATAATAAGGAGGTAGCTTGCCTAGCTTTGTGTGAAGTAAACAAAATATCAGCTGTCTACCGCTGAGTTCTGTCTGGGCTGTTATGTCTGCTTTCTTAGGTTGTAAAAGAGAAGAAGGGGAGAAAAAACTGTAACAGGAGTGTTAGGTTATATATATCTTTGGGTTTACTAATGGTTTTTTTATGGAAGGGAAAATGAAAAAGATGAAAACTACCTGGCATTAGTGTTCTTTAGCTATAGAGATGCATTAAAGTCTTTTATGTAGATCCATTTCCCAAACAGTCAGATGTAAAAGCATCTTGTTCAATCCTGTAATAAAATCTTTCAAGACACTGAATATCTTCTCTAGCCTCTTAAGATCTATAAACTGTAGGACTGGGTTACAGAAATAAATGTTATTATCTTCAAAATAAATGGAATAATTTGAGGGTCAATATTAAAACTAGAATTGTTATACTTTGTAAGAATATACCTTTCTCACACTAAAAATTGTTAGAACCTAAGAAGCCAAAACTATCTCACATTAGCAGCATTAAACAAAAAACAAACAAACAAACAAAACAATTAAAAAAAATAAGGAGAGCTTCTTAACATAAAAATCAGGTCATGAATAATTTAAATTGAATCAATTTTTTATGTAAAAGTCAGGCAAATGCTAAGCTTCACATGGATCTGTGGCTGTTTACCCTGTTTTACTTGTATAATAAAGTGTTATCTGAGTAGTTAGCATATTAGCGTCATTCAGACATTACTGTTGAATTTACATATTCAGAGATGGTTTGGTGTGAACTTAAAAAAATTTTAATATGAAGTAGTACAGACATACTACAGAAAGGGTACAACAATGAAAAAAAGAATAAATTTCCCTAATATCATTAGCAAAAGGCTTTAAATTGTGATAAAAGAAAAGATTTGTTCTTTCTAATAAAGCCATGAAAAAGATTTAGTAGGTATAATAGATTAGAAAAATATTTCCTGCTCTTATTTCCAGTCTAAAAAAATTATCTGATTGGATTTTCAAAATTAGAATTATAGACCTATGTAAAATTAATCCTTCTCCTTTGAAGACGTTCTCCTTGAAAAATCAATCAGGTCTCCTCGCCTCTTTCTCTTCAGGACAGATGCTCTTGGGATTGTGCCAAAAAGGTTCCTGAATATTTGTACTCGAGTCGAGTAATTCTACTGTGTCTCTTGCTTTTATCTCTCAGGACCCTAAACTGTAGTCTCATGGTTGTGGTAGCCAAGCCTGCCCTTGACTTTATTCAGTGCTTTTTCATTTTTTGTGAGCAGTAGGTCCAATGGAGCACCTTTTCTAGTGAGTAGTCTGATCACCTGTGTCAAAAATTGCCATCTACATATTCTATAATGCTCACACATTGCTTGCACCAGCTCTAGTACCCTTACAGCAGATATTAGGAAGATTTAAGCCTGCCACAAGTACCAGGGCCTGTGATGGTAAGGTTTTCTCCAGCCACTGAAAGAGGGCCTCATCCATTTCCTCTTGATCCAGTGGTCTTAGCAGAAATCTGTTACATCACCTATGTTAGTCCTTATCTCCTACTTATTAGTTTTCTACTGCTTTCTCTCTGGCTCCAAGGCAGCTTTGTACGTTTGAACCATTCCTTGATGTGAAATACAACCTCCTCCTTGCCTTCCCAGCTTATCCTTCTACTGCAACGCTCCACTATAGAGAGAGATATCCCATCTTGTCTTCATAATCCCAGAGACATTATAGCTCCGCAACTTTGCTTAGACTTCTTATCTATACTACATCCATTTTTATACAGGTATTTGACTTGGCCCCCAAGTCATATCCCATGTCTCTCCAGGTGGAAGAACATCCCCTGCAATACTTAATAATTAATTAATACAAAAATTTATTTTGCCCCTTGTGCCCTCACTTCAGTTTAGGAAAATCTTACCCAACATACATAATTTAAAGTACTTGTCTTTACATTAGCAAATTTGTTGGCAAAGACACTCCTGCCTCACTGACAGATATCCCATCCCTATACAGTAGTTGCTCATTGCTCACATAGCAATGTGATCATAGAAGCCAAAGTATTGCTTCCAACATCAGGCCTCTGTTGCCTTACTGAAGACCTTCTGCTGGAGCCCTTCCCCCCTTACTGGAAAGGCAGCCATCACCTGGCTGCCTTACCTTTCACTGCATCCCTTGGGCTCTGAAGAACCCTTGGTGCACTTTGGGTCACTCTGGAAAAAGAAGCAGGGGCTAAGCCTTGACTTTTCTTTTGCAACATCTCAGGTGCTGATAGGCAAGAAATAGCCTGAAAAATCAGATCATGTTGACAGATGGCTGCTTTCACCCCCTTAGGAATGCGTCTCTTAAAACTATCACATACCTTCCTAAATCTGTTTGGCCTCAGCTTGCTCTGAAAGAGCCCTCAGTGGGTCTGGTTCAGCCTTAACCAACATCCAGAGAAGCAGATGTCTCCTCAAGCTGCAAATTTGCAGATGGAGCAGGAGAGGTTCCTGCAGAAGTCATAGCCTCTTTTGTCTGAAGTCTTTCTCCTTCACCTGTTTGAACCTGATTATCAGATGCTGCTGCTCTCTCTTTGCTTTGTATAGATCAGGCTCTTGCCTCTTCAGCTTTCCTGAAAATAATGCTTCAATACCTTCTTCAAACTCCCTGGTGCTGTGCAGTCTCTCAGCTCTCCCCACTGCCCAGCAGCTCAATGCCTTGGTCAGAGCACACCTCTCATAGAAGAAGCCCCAGGCAATATTTGCAGCATCAATTCCAAGCAGCGACCAGAGTCTTCTCTGTGTCAGAGCAATTAGCATCAGCAAAAATGCATCAGCATTGGGTCTGTATCTTGTGGCACCCTAAGACCATCACTGCACTGTCTCCATGTGGTCCTGCACCATCCTGAGCAGCAGTGGCAGGCCCCTGTGTGCCTCTCCTCACTAACTGCAGTCACAGTGGCTGTGTCTATCCACTGTCCCTTGACTCCTGTGTTTCAGCCTATGGTTCCCAGCAGCAGCCTGCACATTAGGCAAAGCCCAGGAGAACTGGCAGAAGAGCCTGCAGTTTCTATCCAAACTGAGAGCAGCAACCACAAGCAGCAGCACCAGCAGCCTCCAAGGCACCCTGCCTGGTCCTGCCAGCTGGCCAGCACCTTGTCACCATGCTCAAAGCTACACTGCAAACAGCATGACCCATTCCCACTGGCCCATTCCTAACACCCTGCTTCTTCGCAAGCCCACTAGAGTCTCCCAACAGCCCTTGCCTCCACTCATAGCTGCTGCTGTGCCACCCTCACAGCAGCTACTTCCAACAAGGCTGACATGAATGTTACAGTCTGAAGTGCTTCTCAAGTGCAGGGTTTAGTCTAAGACACAGCAATGATATCACAAATAAAAAAACAATTATTTATCAGGCTGTAACTCTGAGAGGTGTCAGGTTGTCAGGAAATGTGCAAGGCAGTAGGTAGGTTTTTCAAGCTTACTGATATACTAAATTTCAATTCAGCATTTAAATAACCATGGAAGCAATTTATAAATTTATTCCTTTACAATAAAAATATTAATTCTATGGTATTTTTATTATTATAAATTAAGGTGAAAGGCTTTTCCTACAGACAGTTTAAAACTTTTAAATATTGTCTGTTATTGAATCAATCCAAATATTACTGCGAGCATAAATTTTTGAGGGCAGCTTCTCATTCAGAATGTGTGTGCGTGCTCTTTTTCTCTAAATATGAGAACAATGTACATTTTTATGCATGCTGGCAAAGTTCTTTCTCTATGTTTTGAACTCACTGGAGAAGCTCAACAGTTTTCAAGAGTGCCAAGATCTTGGAAATAACTCTTTAACATTTTGTTAAATTGGAAAGCTGAGTAAAGGAAAAAATTCAGCTTGTGGACATAGTGTTAACAGATGAAAAAGAATCCACAACAATTAACAGCATGCTCTTGTACAAAGACTTAACCTGGGGAAAAAGCTTAATTCATAGCTGAAGCATTTCTGAGACACCAAAGTCAGTAACTATGTGACACAAATCTAGAGAGAACTAGAAACTGTTAGATCTAGGATGGCAACTAGTCTGTCCACTCTGAATGACTGGTCCTGAACATCACATATCTTATCCAGCTTATGTATCCTTATGTGAGCATAGTGAGAAAAAAGTTATAATTTCTTCATCATCATTTGGAACAGCAAGCAGTGAAGTCATTTGTGGCATCTGCTAATGGATAGGCCACTTAAACATTTAAATGAATACAGCTTATCAAGACAGGAGAATTAAAACAGATGTTATTACACTGGTTTCATTTACCCAGGATATACTGGCACATTTTTTGAAAAGGCCATATACCTGAAGGAGAAGGATTTTGTCATCAATATACTGCTGCTTGCTGGAAAAAAATTGTCATATTTTTCACATCAAGACCTTATTTTAACCATGACAAATGTAATTCCATTTGTCCTATTTAGTTAGAAATTATGAAGAGCAAGGACAAAAAATAAAAGTGAAGAGTGAAGTTTTACTAGAGCAGGATAAACCAAGTTATCATTTAAAAAGCTAGAGCTCACTGGCATACTAATTGAACAACGGAAAACATGTAAACATGCAAGGGCTTTTTGATTTCTTTTTTTTTAAATTGTTCCACTCTTACCTCTCCTGATTCCAGATACAGCTTTCTCTAATTCCCCTGCCTCTTTTAGTCTCTCTAGTGAACAAATCAGTTCCCTCTCAGCTGGTTTCTTGCTTGATTCCTCCCTTGCCTAGATTGTGCGACTGAATTGTAGAATAAATGTCAACTGGTTAGCCAGCTTACCTCCTCCTGGCAGGCAGCTGCTATCCTTCCCCTGAACCTCAGCCTCTGACTCAACCTCATTTTCAGGCTGTCCCTCACAGTGCTCTTGACTAACTCAAGCCCTCAGCAATTCTCCTGACAAATGAATGTGCTTTTTAAAGATGATTCTGTTTCCACCACCAAACTGCTTGTTATACTCCTGCTACCTGAATGCAGATCTCCCACAATACCACAGGCAAATGTATGGAAAAATATGGCTCATGTCCTGCATAATCAGCAATCAGATAATCCTCCTGGGGCAGTATAGAGACAGATATCCACTCTGCAAGCAGACCAGTAGAGCTGCTCCTTTGTCTGGGGCTAGTATTATTGCCAATAGATATATTAGCTATACAATTGCCAATTCAAATAGGTGTACTGGTAGATACAACTCTGGTTTTCATTCTGTGTGACTTCAGCTAACAAAAGTATTAGGCAGCTATCAGTTGTTTCACTGCAAGAGTGTCTGATGTGATACAAATATCATCAGCATATGTTTGAAAAACAGCCAAATAAAATACTTATAAATTGGTATCTAAGAAGTACAATTAAATGGAAATACATAAATCGATGGCCAAGGAAAAAATTGATAGTCTTTTAAGTATGAGAGATTATGAAGAAAAAACAAGTCTTATGCTAACACTTTCTTAGCTTAATACAGGTCTTTTCTAGGAATTTCTTTAATAATCCTGAATATTTTGTTGAATATAATAGCTGAAACAAATTTATAAACCACATATGCTGGTTTCAACTGGGATACAGTTAAATTTTTTCATAGCTGAGTATGGGGCTGTGTTTTCAGTTTGTGCTGAAAGCAGTGTTGATAAAATGGAGATCTTCCATTATTGCAGAGGAGGGCTTACACAGGGTCAAGGCCTTTTCTGCCCCTCACAGCACCCCACTTGTGAGGAGGCTGGGGGTGCACAAGGGGCTGGGAGGGGAGCTGTGAGGAGAAGGAAGGGGGAATATTTAATGTGATGGTGCTTCTCTCTCCCAAGTAAATACTGTGCATCATGGAGCCCTGCTTTCCTGGAGATGTCTGAACATCTGTCTGCCCATGGGAAGCGCTGAATGAATTCTGAGTTTTGCTTTGCATGTATGTGCAATTTTTTTCACTATCCTCATCAAACTGTCCTTATCTCAACCCACAAGTTTTCTCACTCTCACTCTCCCTCATTCCACTGGAAGTGAGCGAGTGCCTGTGTGGGGTGCCAGCTGGAGTTATGCCATGACAGTCCTTTTTGGTGCCTAATATGGGGCTTGAAGAATGTGTGATAATAACACACTGACCAGAGTGTACTGGAAATTCTTTTTATCTATTAACAGTTGTAAGTCGCAATGTTGATTCATCTGTTCACAATATTAGCTCATCTAATCTGATCTGTGCCATGCTCTTTTTTTTTGTCATAAGAGTTAAAGACTGCTGTTGGCTTTTGCATTTTTCTGTGATTACTGATATTTTACCCAGGAGGTTTGTTATTAAACCCCAACTTACAACTTAAAATCAGCACACCATGTTTTTTCAAATACTACACATATCAAAGCACAGAATACTTTCTCATTAAAATCCAATATAAAATTAGCCTTATTTGTGATTTAGCACATAGTTAAAACTACATGATTAGTGATGTTTTTTATATAATGCATTTTCATTCTGTCAACTATGTGCAAAAGTATACTTTTCTGGAAGTCAAAATTCTGGCATCACTAGAAATAGACCTAAGGTTTTCATATCATATGATATAATATATTATATGTATGTTTTAAATCATATGTCAATGCTGATATTTTCAAATAACCATATCTAAACACCACATGTACCCATTTGCACCGAGAACTTTTTAATTTACTAATGAAACAGACATAGGCTACGTGATTTTTGTAACCTCTTAATATTCTGTATGATAATTTGAATGAAGATTTTCTTAGTCACCCGAGTGACCTTAAAATTTAAAAATGTTCATACATAATGATCATACAAATGTGTATGATTTGCAGGTGTGTGCTCAAACACACCATATATACATTCTGTGAATACTGGATTACGTGTGTACCATTCAGCCCACACCATTCCAGTCTGTCCCATCCCATTCCAATTCATATGCATACATCTATTTTAATGGTCATCCAAAGTCTTCACATTGCTTTATCTAGACTAGCAAATTAAAAAGAGTTGCTTTGTGCAGATAGACAGCACTTAGGGTAGCCATGCAGCTTGCCTGTCTAAAGTTCTCTTAGGCTGGCACAGGAGCTCCTGTGACACTGGCATGCTGAGTTGCAATAATGCTTTCTGCTTGCTTCACAGATGGCTCTGAGAACAAGCAGCCAAGGCACACAACACTGTGCATTTGTACAAGCCAAAATTCCCACATGGTCTATTTGGACTTGCTGTTTAGGCAGCTTGGATTTTGATCTGTTTTGTGTTATCAAAACTGTAGTGTCTGCAGCAGTCCATAGCATGGCTGAGGTTTTCTGTTACATTATTATGAGCCTAAAGAGCCTTGATGGAATTTGCATCTATTTCTTTATGAATAAAAAAATATTAAAAATATGGGTCAATCACCTTGCAAAGTGTCTTTTACAAATAGACTGGCCCTGTTGTCCCTTTTCTACATCCAGCTGTTTTGTTAGCAAGCCCCTGTGTAATGATAATCTTTCCTGATTTATTCAGTGACAGCTCTTGAAGCCATACTGGGATTTGTCAGTGTAATTACCCAGGCCTTTATAAGGGGTAATAGGAACAGATTAAAATCCTGGAGTATATAACTTCCATCCAAACTTTCTGATAATTTTCATATTAAATTTTGTAAACTAAGCTTTCTTAAACGACCTGAAAAAAATATCTAAGGGGTAATTTCATGCTGTCTCAAGTTTGTTGTGAGTGGTAGATATCCACTGTCAAATACTGAAAGACACTCATTGTAACCTTCTGCTTCTGACAGTCATGTTCCTCATTTTATCTAGGAATAAAATTACCCTAATATTGGAAAGTTATTTTACAGAGAACTCTTTCAGAGCCTGCAATTTTTATCATATTTTGAAGAGAATGTTGGTCCATTCAAAGACAACAGCCCTAAACCTTGTGCATGTAGTTTAGTACCAACTACTAATAATTTAGATTTAGCAAGATCTGGAAAGATTTGTCTTTGATACTGAAGAATACAGTTAGTTTCTGTCAATTGATTGAAATTAGAGAACTGGAATTCAGTGACAAGATAATTTGATGTCTATGGTGGAATGATGATTAGAGCTGATAAGACATTTGTGAGGAGCTATTTCAATTAAATTAAAGCTTTAAATCTTTATCAGATAATTTTCATCTTCATGATACAGTATACATGGAATTGACAGAGATGTTTTAGTCCATAGATGAAGGTACTTAAAATATGTTATGGGATATATAAAAATAATTATGTAAATGTGATGATTAATTTAAAAAAGGGATTTCAAAGATGACTTCATTGTTAAGCCCATTTGCAAATAGTTTCTCTGCCAGCCTTGGTTTTAGAAAGGTTTGCCTTTTTAACAGTGCTTCCTTAATTACAGAAATGAAAAATGTTAATTTTTGTCTTTTGATTTCTGCTGGAACAATTTTTGAGTTATCAGTTTAACATGACCGATTTGAAGTAATCCTAGAGGAAATTATATAATTATTATTGGTATCTGATAATCCCAATGCAGCCTGATAGCCAACACAGAACTAAGATTCTTTCAGGGATTTCTGATAGCATCAAAGCTCAGAAGGAATAATGCCATTTTCAGGTGGTGGAGTTGCAGTATTTCAGTAGAAATTGCTCATGGATTTTGAGGAATATTAGTACTTTTTTTAACCTCAGTTAGTAAAGCTTGATAAACCTGATAAATCGCAGCTTATCAGTTTGATTATTGTTTTTTTTAAAGTCCACAGGACCAAAGGGTTTTCCCAGTTAATAGCTCCCTCCATCGTTTCCTATCAGCCTGCCTCTAGTCAAGTTCTCATGTTTATGTTTCCAAATCAAATATAAAATATATGAAAGATAATATCAAAATACAAACATAAAGGATGTGATAAGCAGTTAGGGAAGAGTTTTGAGAGAGGAAGTTGGAAGCTGGTTGAAGAGAGAAAGACAAAATATAGGAAAGCTTGTGCTCTTGCAACACAGGAATGGAGGTATTCCCACAGAGGTGCAGAGTCAGAGCCTCTCCATTCCTGACCATAATGCCATTGTGCTGTGCTTTTCATGCTGAACAAGCAGCTCCAGAGGACTCACAGCTGCCATACAGACACACATGATCAGAGATACAGACATACATGGAACAGAAGAGATACGTGAATGAGAGAGGTTAAGGGGGCTCTCTGATAGCATTAGTCATCATCAAAGACATTAGGCTGAACATTTCAGCAGTGTGATTGTTGCCAAAATTTCTACTGACATTAGAGAAAAGATGATAGAGTGGATAATGAGTCAATATTAGAAGGAAATCTTCTAAAATTAGAGAGCTACACAGGAGAAATCATGAAAAATCTGCTTTGAAATTATACCTTGCTTTGAAATTATTCAATGTGGGCTGATATCACAGGGCAGCTGAGGATATAGTTGATATTTGCATTGCAATTAGAAAGTGCTTTGAAATGAATGGAAAGATGAAATTATTTGAGAAAGGCATAACAGTTTTTGTCTATGTTGTTTTAATTCCTTTGCTAAAAATCTCTTCAGTTCTTTTTTAGAAAAACCCAAGACTTTGTGGTTTAAATAGCTTTCTAAGAGATCACTCTAGCTGTGACTATGAAGACGCTGAGTAAATTGTTTTGAAAGTCTTAAATGAAGATCAAATGTAATAATCACATGGTGTAAGTTATAAACCTAGAGGAGACATAAATCTTGAAGAGTATATTACTGGACTTAATCAGCAGTTTTCTCCACGAAGCAGTACAATGTTAGCAACATAATTTTAAAATTTGGAAATAGCTGCCAAAAAATCCTTGGGACATAGTGGGCTTTTGTTTTATATTGAACCAATGCATATTTTTGATGTATTATGTAATGGCTCTGATAGGTATGTCTGGTAGTGGTTATTTCTACTAAATGCTTTTTATCTGCTTGCTTTTTCATCCTGGTCATCCAATGACATGTACATAAATACATCTATAAAAACACATATAATATAAAATTTGTGCAAATACAGTTAATAAAATATCAAAATGTAGTTGGTGGTGGGTATCTGTCTCCTTGTCTGTAATAACAGTCCAGCAATTGTATTTAACTCACTAATAAAAAATACTTAACATATTGTGGTAGTCATCATTATGGATTGTGTTGTGTCAATTTCTGTACTTGTCCCATCTTCCTTAGGTAATTTATGTGAACAATCACCATTGCAGGACAAGCATAAATGTTTCTTGGTTATTCAAACCAACATATTACACTTGTTTCTGTGTTTCTTAAAAACTCATAATGACATATTAACTAGTTTATTTCAGCATGGAACAGCATAACCCATAACTCATGTTACAAAATTTAATCTATTTTGATGTAACAGGGCTTTCCATTGCAGAGCTCCTTTCTTCTGAGCTAAAATTTACTTCAGCACTGAATTATTTACTATAAAATGTTTTTGTTTGCTTGCCTTTTCACTGCCTCAGTGTTTTACCAGGTGAAACCCATGAATGCTCACTAGATGGTGTTATTTTTCTCACCTGAAGGAGACTGGTTTCTTACTCTTTGAAAAGACTAGATAAGTTTCATGCTGAACTATATTGCTTCATTCAAGATATCAGTCAATTCAGGGAGGTCTTAACTGCATATGTACCATGCAAATACTACCATTAATACATTAAGACAACATAAAAATCATGGTGATTAAGAGTCAAAAATCATCTTGTAGTATGTCTTCCCATTTTTAAATGATAGTTGCTATCAGTATGTGAATAATATTGTAACTGCACTTCTTGTGATCAAATCCTATAGGTTATCAGTCACTGTTCAAAGGGACTAGCACCCAGCAGCTGATAGCAAAATGCAAGCGCCCATTTATAAATGTGCAACTCTGTAAGACCTCCAGAATCACAGCATGTTTGCAAACTAATGTTTATTTCTACATTCTAAATTAATGCACAGCATCTGTTTGGGCTTCACATACTTTTGTCAAATAATTATGAATTTGTATATTATGGATTACATAATGAATTCCTGTCATAAAGTGAAAAATGACCAGATGCTAAAACTGTATGACACAGGAACTAAAACATAAAGTTTGGCATTAGGATTTTACAGTTGCAATATCATGTCTTAATAATTTATAATTCAATGACATTTATTCCTTTCACACCTGTTTTGAATTTCTATACACACATTCTCCTTCATACTGCCTCACACACCCCAGCTTAAGAAAGGAAAAGGCTTTGGGTTCGTGGTTTGATGTTTGGTGGGAAATTTAGGTTATGGGGGTGGGTACAATATCATAAGTTATTTTGTGCCCTTCTATCTTTCTTTTATCCTGGTGCAATAATTCTCTCTCAGCACATTTTGTTTCTCTGGCCATACACAAAATATCTAATAAAGACACAAGAAAAGTGAGCATTTATGTTTCAAAGCAAGCAGAGACCTCTAAAAATGACCTTTGCAGTCAGTGCTCTGGATAGAAATCCTTAAAAGTACATGACTCCTCTGCAGCTACAAGAAAGATTCTTTTCAACATAAAACTGTCCAGATTCTAATCTCATTTTTGCATGTCTAAAGAGCTTTTTTATATTTTGCAATTGCAAACAGCTAGATGAGACAGCTGGTGCATAATGACATACATGTCCTTTTTTGTATTGAACGGGCACTTTGCATTGGAATACAAATGTCTTGGAATTACAGAAATAGCTTTTTATATAGGGCCAGCTATATTTTAAATTTACAGGATGTAAAGACCTAATACCATATAAGGCAATTGATGTGTGATGGCAGCCTGTGCAGAATGTGAGCGCTTCATGAGTCCTAGGAGGCAGCTGCTTAATAACGCAGATTTCAATGTATTTGGAAATTTTTGCTTCAAGGGACACTGTAAGAATATTAAGCTCAAAGATATTTTATTCATAATTTTTTTAACCTTCATTTGATACAGTCTGATATATATATTGTTAGGTATAACTTGCTGCCTCATTAGTATTTCACTGGTTTGAGCACAGTGAAAGGAAATGGGTGACATTCACCAAATTCTCACATAATACACATAAATTCAAGGTCTCTTGCTACTTTTGGAAGGAATATAAGAATTAAGACAAAATTACAAGCAAAAAAGCAGTCTATTTTTATAGAGCAGATTATCCATACTGAATGTATGGTAACTTTATATTGATTTATTTCACAGCAAAAAAGTAGTCATCTGCTCCATATTCTACTTACAAGTTAAATAACAACTACCTTCAAATGCAGTAACAGTAATGCTCCCCATCTCTGAGAGGAGTTTTGAAGCTGCCAGTTTCAGATATTTTTTCTTTACAGGAAAGGTAGTGAAAGACAGAAAGAATTATAATCAACTATAACCATGGCAGTGATGAAAAATTAGTCATTCAGGTTTTTCTGTTAGGTGGATTGCTTTAATCAAGGATTGGATTGGTATAAAAACATTTATGCTGTAGAGGGATGCCCTCTAAATGGTGACATCTGAATACACATGCATTATAGAGACACCTGTTTGGTAGTACAGTTCTCTGCTCCTCTGTGCTTAATTCTTTATTAATTCTTTTTTTTTTTTCTGGTGTTTTTTCCTTGTTTGTTTTTTTGGGTTTTTTTTTTGTTTTGTTTTTTGGGGGTGTTTTTGTTTTTGTTTTTGTTTTGTTTTTTTCCAGGAGCTTACAAATGAGTGTCATGGGATAAAGTCTACTTGAAAGCATCACTCAGGTAAGCAAGAGGTTGGCTACATCTGCCCGGCTGAAACTCATTACTCATTAGATGACTGGTATGCGCTGTGAAAATGAACCAAGTACGTTCGGGCTGGATGTGTGTGTGTAGCTCAGCCAAAATACTAAGCCCACATCTGCCCTTCTGTAATGGTCTGGGCATTAGGAAAGGAAAAAAAAAAGGACAGACAAAATCATAGCTTTACATCTGTATTGCTCATTTGAGGTAGGATGGAACGTGGTACCAGCCCAGGTAAGTTACCTACAGAAAATCAGAGATGGGCTTGGAGCGACAGGAATGATGAGGCTATTGGTGACCTCCAGAGATAGAAAGCAAACCCCTGAAAATAGTAACTCTTTGGTGGGGGGGAACATACCTATCTATATATCCAACCTGGTGTAGAAGGATGTGCCAAAGGCCTACTAAATGTAAAGGCCAGGCCACCAGCCTGTATGTGGACACATCAACCAGCTGGAGTCTTGTTTTCCTGAGCCTATGGTACCAATCCCAAATGGACCGGACACTCTGGTTTTGGTGAATGTGGTCAGTACAGAGAGGATGTACTTCTCATAGAGCAGAAATTGATGTCCACTCACTACCCCACTCCAGCACAGAAAGTGAAGTTGGAAAATTATTTCATTGAGTAGTGAAGTTCTGACTCTGCAGCTACCACAATCTAAGTCTTTGTGGCAACACACAATGGGATGTCCTGGTTGGATATGCAGAACACTTTTGTTTTGACTTATTTCTGGTGGAAAAATTGAGTCTAACAAATCTCCTGACAATCTTTATAATGTTAGAGCAGCTCTAATTTACTCCAAAAAAAATGGCTCTTGAATCAGTGGATTTTTTTTTTTTTAATTTTACTTGGACTGACAATAGTCATAAATATTTCACAGTGAGAATTCATTTTGAGATTTTGAACAAGATAAAGGAAAATGACCCCCCCAGGTAGTAGGGTTCACTTGGTCAAAAAGTCAGAACACAGGTAAATGAGATGCTGATTAAGATCTGTGAATGTCTGAGAAACTGCCATGAGAAAGACACAAGGCATGACTATGATCTGTCATGGACATTCCAGGTAGTTCCTCTCCCCATTTTTGGGAATTAAATATCTCTGCCATATTTTTGCTGCTTATCTAATTGTTATAACTAAGAAAATTACCCAGAAGAGCTGATCTTACATATAAGTAAAAAAATCTACATCACAGGTGAACTACCAGTTTTCTTGGCTGATTATAGCTAAAAATGAAACAAATGTGATTTTTATTTTAAGGACATTGTTTTGTAAAACATCTGATGGCTTAATACAGAATTTTAGCTACAAACAGCTACCTGTAATCATTGCAATACAATTGGTTATACATGTATTGGAATTTTGGTGGGAAAAGGGTATGAAAAGATATTTAGGACAAACCCATGCACTTTTTCTCCATAGTCTGTGAGAACACAGCAATAGAGAAGGTATGTTAGGTGCCCTTTATCCATTCATTATTAAGACCAGAAACTGTATGAATTCTGCAGTCAGAGTATTGCTCATTACCTATCAAAAATATTGTCTGGTTCTTGAGGTATTTGAGAAAATCAAGACACATAGCTCCACTGGGAGAATATATATGAGCATTTTTTGATGTGTTAAGAACAGTTACTGTTTCTCTGGGAATGCAGTTGAGAGGATGATGAGCAAGCAAAACACAAATGTCAAAGTTAAGCACTCCTTTTTTAATATATCCAGTTTTCTGATATGTAAAAACTGGAAGTAGATGAGAGAAGTCAATGCTTAAATAAATTAGAGACTATTGATTCCTATGGTGGGAATCATCAGATGAAGTATTAGTTGTCCACGACTGAGCTGATCACTAGAGGCTACTTTTGGAGTCTGTGGCAAAATAGTGCTGCTAAGTGATCCTTCTGATTATAGCAACAGAAATTTCCCTTCATAAATTTGAAGGAATGAATTGTAGCTGTAGACACCGCAGACACAGAAAGGCCAAACCTAAGATAATGTTAGTCATTCCACAAGTATTTACAGTTCCCACTCCCACAGGGTGATTTATTGCCCAAGTGTTACAAAGATCAACTAAGTCAGAGAGAAACACAGCTAAGTCTCATTCATTGTATGTAAATTGTCTTCATTTTCTCAGGTAATTTAACATTTCCCACATTAAAAATGTATGAACAGAACCTCCAACTGGACTAATTTTCCTGCCAATTCCCAGAAGTTCATGAGGTGACATCCATATCCGACAGAAATTCCAGGCAATGCTAATGCCAATATCTGACTCCAGGGCAAGCAGAGGACTGTCACTCAGGTATTCTCCTCAGCTAGCATGTGCCACTAGTTTACCTCAGCCACAAGATCATTGATCTACTCAGATGATACTGTAAGCATTTCTTTGCCTCCAAGGGAACTGTTGGAAATAATCATTGCTCCTTTCCCTTCTTCTAAATTAGTTTTTCCTTCACCATGAAGTAAGGCTGAGTAGAAAATATTGAATTTAAATAGCTCAGAAAATTAGTACAGACACTTTTACTAAACATGGAGAAAAATTGTATTTCCAGATACAATTTATTGTTTTTTAGTACAGAAAATACTGAAAATTAATGAGAAATGGCAATTATTCATTTCTATGTTGCATTTAGTGAATACTGTATTGTGCTCTGCACATTTTTCCCTTTTAAATATGCAAGCTGGATTTACAATGGTAAATGAGTAGGGAATATGACTTGAAGTAGTGCAAATGTGAAAATATGTCTCTCATAAATTATGAGAGAAGGACAGCAGTGTATTTTAGCACTTAGCCTCCCAAATGATCCTAATGCTGTTACAGGAAAATACCATTTCATTTACCTCTGTAGGACAGCTGTCTTTGACAATACAGTGGAGCAATTGCTGACTGCAACGTTATAAAGGCTTTTAAGAAAAGCAGTGAGTGTTACATGTAATTGAAAAGCAGAGGAAAATTTATTCAAATGTAAATTAATGGAATAGCGGGAGTTTGTGCATGGAACTGAAGATTTATAACTCCTGAAAGTGATGACATGAGGGTTTTAGCAACAAAAGGATCTGAAAGCCTTGCACTTAAATCTCATTTGAGATGCATCATCACTAACAGCATAGTGCCTTTTCATTCTTTAAGGGGATTTTATCTTACTATAAACCCCAAACAGCAGAAATCTTTTAAAACACTTGACTCTGCTGAGTTTTTGTTAGAACATCTACTTTAACGATGAGACATCAGTGAGCCAAATTTGTAAGATCTGATAATATTTTAGTCTAAGGTAATGTGAATGATTTTCAGTGATACGTGTACATATGTATACAACTATATCCAGGAAAATGCCTTAATTGCAATTAAAGATCAGGTATTTGCCTGTGGTTATGGCTGGCCAAATGCCTGGTTTCCCAAGTTTTTTTGCTAAATTGCACTGTATGAAGTCTCAAATTAGGCATCATTACCTTAAAATTTTAGATTAGCATCTAAATAGATATTCAGCATATATAGGAGGCAATATTAAACATTTCTTCTCCCCTCTGTTCTCATGTTAATCAGAACTCTGACATTATCTAATGCTATTAAAAGCATAATAATTTTGGAAGAAATTCAGGGCTGGCTCTGCACATAGTATTTGGATCACTAACTGCCAGGTCTGCATTCAGTACACATGAAGTGGAGGCAGGTCAGCTATTTGTTCTACAAGGAGTGATTTCTGAATCAAGTAGGAAGGAAAACGGCAATATGAAGACTGATGGCACTTTTGTTATAACTTGCTACTGAGGTGTGAAGTACTCATTGCCAAGTGGCTTCTGCAGCTGAAGAGGGGCTTGTGCTGAATGCCTGAATGAGAGTCGGAAGAAGGAAATAATATAGTCTGTGAGTGCTGCAAAATGTCTGTAAACATTCATCCATTTATCTCTAATGAAATTAAATATTAAAGTATATATCCATAGGAGGGAACAACAGTCTTGGAGCAAGGTTAGAGCACTTACAAAGATTTCAGTGTAACGCTATGATTTTTCATAATAATCAGGACCCTAGATATGGTGGAGTCACATGGCTCTTTGCCCCTTCCTGGGATGGGATCTTTTCGCAGAAGCCTGACATTTAACAGGAAGAATGTCTTTCCAAAATAATAAAATCAGCTATGGCCTTCATTGTTATGCTTTTGATATAGATCATAACCTTGAGTCTTATCCTTGAGATGAGCTGACTTCCTGCAAGGGTATTATCAAGATCTTTCTTAACCGCTGGTAGAATAAACTCTGAAGAGGTGTTGAACATATGAGTAGCTTTTTTGGAAGCTGCTAGCTTGACATGTCACATATTTGATAGTAGGAGCTGCATTGTATTGGATGTGTATATATATACACAGAATTCACAATAATAACAATGTTGCTTTATTTCATAAGAGAGCCTGTCCATCATAACCTTTTTTGTTCCTTGTCTGATTTTGCCATTCTCTATTAGGTTAACTGCTGCATTTTAAAAGCTTGGGACTTAAATATTTTCATTAATAGAAGTCCAAAACCTCTGACCCTTAAATCTTGAAAATAAGAATCAAAGTAAAAATCCGGTTGCATAAGCATGTAGTAGAGTTTGAGAAGAGAAATTGCATTGTTTTGACCCAGTAAAAAGAAAAGGGCAATGATATCAGATTCTGGATATCAGTATCTAATACTAAGGTTCAGCTATGAGGCCATTAACTGTAGGCCTTACAAATGGATCTGTAGGTGTAGATCTATTTCTAGGTTGCATGCTGTGTTAACTCATTAATGGGGCACATAGGCTCCCTGTATAAGAGTTCAGTCTGCAGAACAGGAATCACCGTAAGCAAATGAAGAAAATGCAGAAGAAAAGTATTTTTATAAACTTTGTCATTCTCTGGAATTTTTTTTTATTATTATAGTCATGTGCTTAATTTTTCTTGACTTTTACATGTTCATGGAGGTTTTTGAAAGTCTTTAAAAAAAAAAAAAGTTTAAAGTCCTGAAAAATCTGCTTCTATGCTCAGAAGCAGGATTTTATGTCTGGACTTTTATCAGCAATGATATGACCAAGTATGTGACCAGTATGATCATGGCCTTCAGTTTTCAGAGCTAGAAAGTGCTTGGGGATAAATTTCTCATATCTGTATGTTTTGAATGCTGTTTTGTGTTCCACTTCAGGTTTCTAATCCTTTTTTTTTGGTGGAATCTGTCCTTCAAGAACAACAGCACACATACTTGCTGAAGGATGCCATTACTTTTCTCTGTCTACTAACTAGGTTTCTGATCCTATTTGTTTACGTCCTGAAAACAGTTGAAGAATTCATGTTCTTATTAATCAATACAAAAAAGTGTTTGGAAAACAGATATAGAAACTCTAGGTCCCCTTGGTTTAGATATTGGAATAGAAAGTCTGCTCTGCTGTTCTGCATCAAAAGTAACTTGTTAAGGATTTAAGGCTGTGATGCAAGAGTGGCAAGAATGAGACTAAAATATCTGTGCAAAGAAGCCCTTTACTTCAAATTGAGGATGATTTTTCAGTTTGGGTAAGCACCATTTTTTCCTGTAACAATCCAATGACCTCTCCTGGATTTAAATTTTTTGAGGGATGTATATTAATTGTAGCATAATGTACGACATTAAGTACAACACTGTGTAGCACTAGATGTTTTCAGGAAAACCAAGCTACAATTCAAAGGCAGAAGCAAGAGCAGGGACTGTTTTAAACACTTTTCTCAAAAAGAAAAGGTACGTGAGAATCTATCAGAATCGTCTGTGAGCCAAAATACAGATGAAAACTGACATGAAATACCAAGTATCATAATGTACTTGCTGGGAAAATGTGAAAACAAAAGGCAGCACTTCCAGAAAAAATAATAAAGAATTTGTGATTGAGACAAAGCTTCTCTGCTCTGTGACTTACAAGAAATGCAGGAAGACCTTGACAGACTTCTGATGGTGAATTAATTTGAGTTTAGATTTAAAGGTTAGAGTGCAATAACACTTTGATTGTTACCATCCTGATTCTTTATAGGAAAAACGTACTCTGCATTATTCACAGTCTCAACTTTGTCATTACTGTATGATGATAGGTAGAGGCTTTTCAAGTTATGACTCACTTTACTCTGTGATGCCATCATATTAGCAGAATTTTCAGGAAAAGGCTTTCTTTGTTTTAACCTCTGATGTTTCAAAAAATAAAGTCATTAATTTATGTGGGGATAAAAGAAATAAATCACTTCATCTTCCTTACCTCTTATCCCTAAAGACTTAACGTCAGACATCCTTGATGTTGCTCAAAGTTGACAGAAAATCAAAAGCACTCTTTCAAATATGGCCAGATTTTCTTCACATTTTTGAGTCATGCCATGAGCTTTTATTTTTAGCTGCACAAATTCTTTTTCATTATTATTTTTCTTGTTCTAGATATGTGGGAAGTATTCTATAGTGTGAATTGAAATATAAATGGTTAAAGCCAATAGGATGTCTTTGAGAAGGATACATTGGAGTTTGAAGAGGATTGTTATTAAAGAGGATTTTTTGAAGTTCCCTGACATATGAAAAATGATTATTATTACTACAATGACTACTATTGCAGGAAATATAGACCTTCTTCTATGTTAGCTCTCAAACTTATTTATAAATCAATACCAAAAGCAACTTTATTAGTGAATGGAAAGCTAATGACAAAGACACTCTCCGTACATTGAATAAGAAATTTTTGGTAGTCCTCTTAAGAAAATTACTCTTTTGTGTACAAACTGCATGAAGTTCCTCCCTCCCTCCCTCCCTCCCCTTTATTCGACTCTGCATTACTTTCAGTAGGTAGTTCTCTTAGCTTGGCAGAGGGTTTGGAAGGGAAAAGGATCTTGTTTTCTCCCTAGACTGTTTACTGTTAGCATGTTTATGTGAAAGAACGATCACACAGTGCTATGAGATAAAATACAACATTGGCAAAGGAAGTAAGGTGCCCCACAGTGGTATATTGTTATGCCTTTTCTTTTTGGTTTTGTGCATCTTGTACTCCACTGCACAGCTTGAGGGATGGACAGTTATTTGGATAGACTAATAAATCATATAAAACCCCCAAGATATTTGATTCTCAGGCGTTCAGAACCATAGAAACTGGATGATTCAGTTCCTAGCCATGGAACTTTGTTGTTTTGAAAGGCGCTAGTCAGTCAGATGATGCAGACCAAAGAACTATTTATACGAAGAGATTAGGGCTGTGATTCCCAGATTCAGTTTGCATCCATATCTGAAATTTCAGATACAGTCACTTTTTAATGTGTTCCATTATTTTTTTAATTTAGCCAATTTATTCAGCTTTTTTTCGCAATGTCATTCTCTCTTTTTCCTTCTCCAAATATTTTAACTGATAAACCCATGTTATTAAGGCACCTAAGTATGTTGTCAGAAGATTCAGCTCTCAACTGAACTGTGAATTTGCTATTTTTTATCTTTCAGAAAGTATTTGCAGCTTTTCCTGTATTTTTTCTAAGAGCACACAAACAAGCAGACACACACACAAAAGAAAAAACACCAAATGTATATGTAATTTAACTTCTTACCTATTAAAATGTAATCAAAAGATAATTGAATAACTGATTAGGAGTATTTTTCAGTTTTTCATCTCTCTATTCAAGTGATTTTATACAACAGTCTTCCTTTTGTCAAGATGGAACATTTGAGATCTTTTGAATGCTTCAAACATCAGATACAACACCTAGTAATATTTTACCAATAAAATATTAAAAAACATGAATTTCACATTATTTTTCAGTCCCCTACTAATTTTAAATAAATTTATAGTATCAGGAAAGTTAATTTTTCTGAGCCTTTACATTGTTTTACCTACTGAAAATCAAGTACATATTAAAATTTTGTAGCACTTTATCATTTTGAAATTTAGCTGTATGAATAAAACTTGTTTCCCATGGAATATAGTACAAATGTTACTGAATTAGAATAATTTTCTCCTTAAATTTTGTTTAATGAAATTATTCCATTTTAATTTAATCTTATTATTCTAGATATGTCTACTGTGACCCCATTGGTCTGTTTTGATATATGTACTGCTTCATGGTTATCCTTGGAGATTAAATTCCTGCTGAACAAAAGAATTTATCATTATATCTTGCAGGTCAAATTGTATAAGTCATGGATTAAATCAAATAGACAAACAAAGAGTACTTTTTGTATCGCAGCCACAGTACACAAACCTTCCCTTTTTCTCATCTTTGGTTGAAATTTACTTTAGAAAACAGTAATACAAAAGTAAAAAACTTTGATAAGCCTGTGTTGAGAACTTTGTCCCTCAGTTTTTTATCTAAAATTCAGCAGACAGACTTAAAGCTTTCTTTCTTCTGTGCTTTCCTCATCGCAAGGTACTTTCTATCATAAATATATTTTGCTATACACCCAAGCCTCCTATGCTCCCTTTTCTGAAATGGAATCTGCAATTTAAGGGGGGGTGAAGGGGGGGGCGTGCAGGGGTTTGCAAGAAACAGTTGAGGTGAAAAAAATAATTTAATTACCTGTGAATGAAAAGGTTGCAAAATATGCTCTAATTCAATCATTCACAGGTTGAGGGAAGACTAGAAAGTAATAGTTTTAATTTTTTTAACTTTCATGAGATACTCTAACACTGGGAGGCATAGGCATGATACCATTCTTAAAAACAGAATAGCAATATCTTATACAAATACGCTATTTTAAATTAGTTCTGACGTGGAAAAATAAGATTTTGAACATTTTCTTAGCACTATTTTCCCAAGAGGTATTATGTATAAATTAATTAAGCAATCAGGGAAAGGAGATTTTGATTACTTGACTATGCTTTCATCATTATTTACAATCACAGCTTATTCTAATACAAAAATAATTGCTGTTTTCAAGCTTAGTAAGCTGCACAGGAACATTTTAATGTACTGGTTTCACAGAAGAGCTCTAAGCATATTTCTTAGGTAAGATACAGTTGCAGATCCCTCCAGTTTTTAACACAGATAATTCAATATTGTAGCATTCAAAACTAAACACTTATTTTCCCTGGACAGCTGTGACAAGAAATTCTGATTCAAATATGACAATACAGGAGGCTGCATGAAAGGAGGCTAATAATGTTTTGGAGGGATATCACCTTGGTAAGGAAGCAGATATAAAGGTACTTTGCAGAATTTGGAAGAGTATTTGTCTACAAGGATGAGTTCTAATGCACAGCTACTGTATCAATCTTAATTAAGCCAATATTATAGAACTGCTTTATTCCCTGTTCCGCATGCCTTGACCTTTGTGGAAGTATACTGGTCACAGCAATGCTCACCCAGCAGTTTTCATTGTTAAGAACCATCTCTTTCCAAATCATTTTATGGACAAAAGGGTAGAGCCAATGTAGCATCAATAATTTATAGTCAGTCAGTTGTTTTTTTAGAAGTCCAGTAGTCCAAATTATCTACTTAATACAGAAAAGACTAGGTTTCTTTCTGTTTCTTTCTTTCTTTGTTGACGAAATCTTTAATCTGGCAGTGACCCTCTGTTTTTTTCATGCTGTTCATTCACAGTACCTTGAGGAGAGGCATGGAGAACTACCACAAGTCCATGCCAGAATGCATGTAATGTTCATAGTGGGGATTTCTTCCTTTCCTCTGCCAGTAAAAGCATGATCTCAGTATCAACACTTTCCTTCTTCTCAGCTTGGAGGTCTGTTTTGGTCTGTTATGGCAATTCTCCTCTTTTTCCTGCTGATCAGGGAACCAGGACCAGCATCTAACAAACAGTATTACATAGTCCTAGCTCAGTCTGGAGAGGCTTGAGTGACTTTTATTGGGGTACAGAGCTCCAATTTTTTTATAGGGATAGTTACTTATCCTTTTTCATGTTTTTTGAAACTGAGAAGCTTAAATCTAAGGCCACATTTTTCAAAGATGACCTCTAATTTCTTGGATTTTGGCTGGATGACTTCAGTGTAGTCAGAAAGTCTGGGATTTTCTGGGATTTTTTTCCAGGTTGATGATGTTCTCCCAGACACTGTGAAGATCACTGATCAGATCACTGTGAAGGGTGAACACTCAAGTCAAGGTGTGTCTATGGGCATCAAACCTCTGGGTAAATGAATTGTGTCAAGATGCAATCCCTGTACTCAGTGTCATACAGCATGCCAGATGGAAGAATGCATATGCTGATGCAGAGTATGGGAACTCTCATTCCAGTAGTGAATGCATGGATTTATATTTTCCACCTGTGTTAATCATGACCCTAGTAAAGATCATGAAAAAGAGATCATCTGAGTGAATAAAAATTCTGTCTTTCAGAAGAGAAAATGCTTAGTTGTTTGGGGTGCTTTTAGAAGTGGATTATAGTGTGTTTAAATTTTATACAAGCAAACTTTCTTTGTGACATCTGCTGTCAAATTTGACTCTGAATGAATTCTCTGAGGGGAAGTAATGCATTGCCTTGAGAGTACTACCTGAAATGTGCAAGTGAGCACTTAAGCTCCATTTAGCATGTGAAAAAGATGCAGTATAACCTTCTCCATTTTTGAAATTCAGTTTTCTTTTACTGGGAAACTTTCAGAAATGGACTGGCAGATTAAGTAGTTGAACTGACAATAAGAAAAGCAAAATAAACCTTAAAGGGCAGATTTTTTTTATTGTCTAGTTAGCTTTTATATGAGTTTAATCTTTGTTGCTGGCAACTGAATGCTCTCATTAATTTTTGCTCTCCTAATTTCATTATACAGTTTCCATCTGAGAGGTCCATTATCAGAATGCACTTATTAAACATGGCATCAAAAGAGCAAGATGATGTTTAGGTAGAAGTCTAGGCCAAGGATAATAAATATTTATTAACAGAGAATATTGTCATACTGGTGAGATGCTAACTGTCCTCAGCCAAAAGATTTCTGGAAACAGCAATTATTTGCAGAGACTCCCAGGAGGATTCAGTACTTGCTATAGCTAAGCTTTACAACAGCTGTCAGATATCCTCTGCATCTTTTCTTAAGGCTGCTGCTTGACAACCCTTTCCATGAAGATGTTTTTCCTAGTATCCAATCTAAACCTTCTCTGGCACAACTTGAGGCCATTTTCTCTTGTTCTATCACTTGATGCTTGGGAGAAGAAATTTATACCTCACCTGGCTACAACCTCTACTTCAGGCAGAGTATGATAAGGTCTCCCCTGAGCCTCCTTTTCTCGAAGGCTGAACAACACCAGTTCCCTCAACTGCTCCTCATAGGGCTTGTGCTCCAGATCCTTACCCAGTTCATTTGCCCTTCTCTGCACATACTCCAAATGCTCAGTGTGTTTCTTGGAGTGAGGGGCCAAAAATACACACAGCTCTGTGGAGTTAGGAGCCCAAAACACAGGACTTGAATTGCAGCCTCACCAATGCCAAGTACAAGGGGACAATCACTGCCCTGCTCCTGCTGGCCACACTATTGCTGATACAGGCCAGGATGCCATTGGCCTTGTTGGCTACCTGGGCATATGCTAGATCATGTTCAGCTGGCTGTCAAACAGCACATTTTTTACCAGGCAGCTTGCTAGCCACTCTTTTCCAGGCTTGTAGTGCTACATGGGATTTTTTGCAACCCAAGTGTAGGCACTTTGTTCAACCTTATACAACATGACTTGACCCAACAATACAGCATACCCTGATCCCTCTGCAGAACCTTCCTACCCTCCTGCAGATCAATACTCACAGCTAACTTGATGTCCTCTGCAGACGGACTGAAGGTGCACTTGATCTCCCCTGTCCAGACCATCAAAGATGTTAAACAGGACTGTCCCTGGTACTGAGCCTTGTGGAGCCCCACCAGCTGCCAGTTGGATATAATTCCATTCACCACCATTCTCTGGGCTTGGCTAGCCATCATTTTTTTTTTTAGCCAGTCAAGAGTACACCCATCCACACTGTTGCCACTGAAGATGAATAGATCACATGGACACAGGCCGAGATGTGGTGAAAAGAAGAGAGAGTTTATTTTTCCTCCCAGGATTTATAGGCTCCTGACCACGGCCAGGGATTGGATGGTCAGGATAACACTTTCTCACTGCACTGGCCATGAGAGATGCCCATCACAAGACGTGTAACAGAAAGAATGTACACATATCTATGTTTATAGTTACTGTTCTCGGAAAGTCCTTAGAAAACTATGTTAACAAGCTCAGAAGCTGAGTTTTCAGGGCGACACCACACCATGAGAAGTCTGTTTCTCCAGAAGAATGCTGTGTGAAACAGTGTCAAAAAGCTTTACTAAAGTCCACGTAGACAACTGCCACAGCCTTTCCTTCATCCACTAGGCAGGTCACCTTGTCATAGAAGGGGTCAGCTTGGTCAAGCAGGACCTTCAGGCTGGGCCTGAACACCTGATTGTCCTGTACATATTGCATGATGGCACTGAAGATGGTTTGCTCCATGACCTCCTCCCCTAGCACTGAAATCAGACTGAGGGTCTGTAGTTCCCCAGATTGTACCTCTGGCCCTTGTAGATGGACATCTCATTTACTAATCTCCTGACAACGGGAACTCTGCCAGTCCCCTGAGTACTCTCAGGTGAATCCATCCAGCCCCATGGACTTGTGTGGGTTTAAGTTGCTTAGCAGGTTGCTGCCCATTCCCTCCTGGAGGATGGGGTTTCATGCTGCTTCCAGCTCAGGAGACTGGATACCTTAAAGACAATTGTTCTGACTATTAAAGACTGAGACAAAGAAGGCATTAACTACCCTCAGCCTTTTCCTCATCCTTTGTGATTATATTTCACTCCACATTGAGCGAAGGATAGAGGTTTTCCTTCACCCTGTTGATGATGTATTTGTAAAAAATTTTCTTTTTGCCTTTTACAGCAGTGGCCAGATTAAATTCCAGCTGTTTTTTGGCCCTTCTACTTTCCTTCTGCCATAACCTCATAATATCCCTGCAGTCTGACTGACTTGCCTGCCCCTTCTTCCAGAGATGATATACTTTTTCTCATTGAGTCCCAAAGCTGGAAGTTCAGCCATGGAGATGGCCTGCTCCTGATTTCCATCTTAAAGCACCTGACAACTGGACAAACTGGTCTTCCAAGGTTGCAGGCAGCTTTTGGGTGGATCTCATTTTACCTTTAATTTATTAATCAAATTATCTGATTTTTTAACATTTTTCTATTGTAAAATTTGGGACCGCTTTTCTACTTTCTTTTAAGGTTTTTACACTGTGTGGCAGTACTGAAGTAAATTCAGTGCATATCCTTTAGTAGTGTTCAGTTGCCTGACACAGGCCTTTACCTTGGGTTTGTAGTGTAGCTGAAAAATAAGGACAAATCTGTCCTCTAAATAATTCTTTATTGTCAGGAGTAAATGACAGAGTGTGTGGAGGGAAAAAATACCTACACTATTCTGAGCTAGAAGTCTTGGTGGAGCTGTTCTAAATTAGGGGCCTGATTCTCACTACTTCAACATAGCACCACGAATGTGAGCTAAATATCTGCTAGCATCCTGCATTTGAATATTCTGCACGAAGGCTGTTTGGGGCAATCCCAGGGATACAGATGGCAGTCAGTAAATAAACAGTAAGCCGTGTGTGTTGCAGGGCTTCCCTGTTGCTGGAGAGATGAAGATTCTGTTTCTCCTTCATCACTAGAAAAGTCTGAAGGACTTAAAGAAGGAGACAGTTCAGCAGACACTTTCACAACTCTAGGTCTCAGCAGATGCCAGAAGAAAGCAAGTCATTAGTTCGCAGGTGCAGAATTAAAAGATATTTAAGAAACATTCACTATGAATCATATCTTTGTATTTTTCTACTCAAAGGGAAAAAAAATAGAGATGCCAAGAATGTGACTTGTTCAATTGTAATTACTGAAGGCAAATGTTGGAATCCAAAATAAAAGTCTCTCTGAGCTCCTCAGAGAGAGAAAAGAATTAAAATGTATTAAACCATAAATACAGAGTAAAAATGTAGTTTTAAGTAAGGAAAAAAATATCTTAAGTGCCCTAAGAGTCTGTGTTAGCTAGTGAAAAGCCTTATTACCCAGTTTAAAGTGATAATACCCTTCACAAATTCAACTTAGCTCTAGACATAATAAAAATATAGTTTGCATTCTTAGATAAGAACAGACAGAATTATTCACGTAAACAGATAATACCCTATACGTATGATTTAGGTAAAAAGAACATTGCTTTCACATGTTAGAATTAAGTTCAGATTGGTGTAAAAAATATTGTTTTAGAAGCGTGTTTTTAGCTGATTGGATGATTTATGGATTTAATCCCCTGTATTGGGGACAGGAGAAGAACAACTGACAGAAGAGAAAAAAAAAAAAAATCTGAAGAAGAAGAACAGCAGCTCCATCATCACCAACTGCTTTTGTGGCCCAAGATAACAGAGCTCCACACCGAGAAGCTGCTGCCCCAAACACCGGGACCTTGCACCAGAGAGCTGCTGCTCAGAACTCAGGACTTTATGCCAAAAGCTTTTAGCAAAGACTTTAACTCTCTGAACTCTCTGCCTTTGAGACTGATGCTTTTATACAATAAATACCTTTCTAGCAACTATCAACTGCTCATATCTCTTTGAGACCTGGAAATATTTCTGTAATCCCTGTTGAAGCTGCGACAGGAAAAAAATAAACAAACAAATAAATAAATAATTAAATGCATTAGTTTACGTAGTCACAGGATTTTTGGTTTTTATTTTTGTTTTTTTAATTTTTATTTTGTGGAAAAAAACTAAACATTCATAGAGGGGGAAAAAAAATCCTTTCTTTAATCTTAACTTCCCAGTAGGGAGAAGAAGTGATAGGAGAAGTTGAAGATTAGAGTTTTAAGAAGTCTTCATTTACACTGGTAAGATCAAGTAAAATAGGAAAAGTCTGTCTATAGTTCTATAGTCTGAATAGTCCTATTCAAAAACTTAATCTAGACCTTATTTTCTCAGACTTGTCATCATATTTCTTTAATTATAATATTTTGCAGTAGCAAACATGCAGATATGACTTGTTACATTTTTCAGAGGCTTAAAGAGATTAAAATTTGATTCTATAAGTATTTTGATATCTAATATCATCTTTCATAATTTTCTCTTGAATCTTAATGTAAATACTTCTAGTGCTTTGTAGCAATCAATCCAAACATAATTTTCAAGACAGAAAATCAAATACATGCAAGTGATTAATTAAAACGGGAAAATGATGACTTGACTTATTCAAGATCAGAAGCAAATACCAGCTTTCTTCCTCTGGAGATTAGTCCAAATATCACTGCTGAAGTACATCTCAGCAGCTCAAACATGCATTTTTAATCACTACTTTTCTTTACATCAGTTACAAAATTAGAAATAGCCCATTACAAAATTAGTAGCTGTTTACAGATTAGGAATCTTTGGATTTGTTTCTGTTTGTGAAACATATTTTTTATGTGCAATAAACTACATGTTCTTTGCTAAATTATCTCCCATGCATGTGAGATACTAAAACTTGAAAGTGCCTGACAGATTTCCACACTTGCTGCCTTCAGCATTTTCTTCCTCTTTTGAAGATGTAGTCTTTTCTCAAGTCCTTTGCATTGTTTTCAAATCAGGAGGAATAGATGTGGATTATATAACGTGGGTTAATTTTGATGAATTCCCATCATTCTTCAAAACTTCTTTTCATTTACTATTCCAAGTGTTTTTAAACACTATAAAATTATCTAAATCTGTCTAATATCTAAAATTATTTGTTTCCTAAGTCACTGGCAATGATCTTTGTGATATTTCTTTTCCAACCTTTCAACTTCCAATATAGCTGATTTATGATCTTTTTTGAAAACTTCCCTTTGGCACCAGTCATAGGGCAATTGTATTTTGCAAAGAAGTACATGTAAAAAATAATAAGAGACTCTGTTTCCTAGTGACATTGTAACCTATCTAAAATTCCAGTCTACATCTATTTATTGTTGCAATTCCAGGGAGGGGTTGGGGTTTTATTGTTTGTTTAGTTTTGGGGGTCTTATTGGGAGAGGGGATTTTTTTGGTTTGATTTATTTTGTTTTTGAGGAAAAAAAAAGTATCCATTTCCTTCATCACATTCAGTGTCTCATTTTATCAAATTAATAGCTATTAATATGAGTTCTATAATTGACATTTTTTTCCTCTTACTCTGGCACATGGAATTATTTTAAGTAGAAATCAGAAGGCACATAAAGAGGAAAGGGCTAAAAGCGAGTAAATAGAAACATGTATTTCCCTCCTTCTTAAGAATGGAGCTAACATAACTAATAGCATAAAATTATTTTTAGCCAGTGAGTAAAATGGTGATTACTGTATTGTCCACAGAAAAAGTTAATTGAAAACCATTTTAATCTATTATAGAATTCTGAATATTGACAAACTGTGATTAAAACTCAAGTTAATCTACAGATTATGTTAGCAAAGTAACTCAATTCACTGACGGAAAATTTTAAAATTCCTTTGGAAAGGTTAATTTTATGAAGCTTAGTGTTGATCTTTAAAAAATTCCATGTTAATTAAAAGGCTAAAATGCTTCCAGACTTTCCAGGTTTTTTATTATTAAGCAAGTAATCATTACTAAGTAAGTTTTATTTTACAGATGTGTTTCAACTATTCTATTATAGATGTATATGTATCATATTTTTTCACCCTGCACTCTTTCTCCCCTGTTCTATCTTCAGATATTAATTTGCTGCTGCATAGCTTTACTTCTAACATTTATTTCAAGAAGAAAAGAAAACTACTTCTCTGGTGGTTTTCTAAGCCTTATAGTGTCACAGATGATAAAGGATTTTCATTCCCTTTGCTTGGACACCATTTACCCTACACTTTCTTCAGGTTCTGTTGTTGCTGCCTGGTTTTACTTGAATAAATGATTCATTAAAATCAAAGTAGTTTCTTTTATGGTTGTCAAATTCCCTAGAAATAGCCTCCTGGAAATTGCTTGCTAATGCTGAGAACACTTGAAAGTTTCCAGTCTTATAGCCCTTAAGCCACTGCCTTGTACAGTACTTGAATTACATATGTTATGCATCAGCTTTGAGTAATTACAAATGCTAATATTTTTCATGAGATCAGAGAGGAAAAAAGGTCAGAGTTCATATTACTTAGCTTTATACAATTTCTATGTGATTGTGGCAGCCCAGATTATGACAATGGACTGCAATGCATTGTTAGTGTGCTAAAACATTGCTTCCTTGAAGCACGTTGTTGATGTGGAGAGTTGACCCTGGCCATCAACAAGATTGCACCCAGCAGCTGTCTCAGTCCCCCTCCTCAACCAGACAGAGGATTGAAAATGTGATATGCCAAGATAAAGACAGGAAACTCACCATTTACCATCACTGATAAAACAGACTCAATTTGGGAGGAAAAAAAAAATGCATCACCCATTAAAATAGAGCTGGATCGTGTAGAACAAAGACCAAAAAAAATACCGACCTTATCCCACTGTACGTCCATCTTCCCAAACTCAACTTCACTCATACATTTCTGGCTTCTCTTCCTCCTCTCCTCCAGTGAGCAGTGCAGGGGGTGGGAAATTGGGGGCTGCGCTCAGTCCATAGCATCTCTTCTCTGCTACTTCTTCCTTTCCACATTTTCCCTTCTTCAGCCTAGAACATTCCACGGATCACCGGGAAAGCCCGGCCCGGCCGGGGTCTCTCCCTGGCCGGAGGCCCATCCCTGCCGGCTCTCTGCCGGTCCCGGCCCCGCTCCCGCTGTCCCCCCGGGGCTCGCAGGGCTGTTTGTGGCTCGGTTCCCCTGGCTCAGCCCTGGCTGCCGGGCAGCGTTTTGCCCTCCCTTGGCCAGGCTTTCCCCGGGGCTCTCGCCCGCCCGCCCGTGGCTGAGGGGCTCAGCCGGGCCCAGCCCTGGGGCCGCTGCAGCCGCCGGTACCTTGCCATGGACTACACTGAAAAGTAATTAAAAAATTGTGGTAAGTGTCTGTCAAGCATCTTTTATTAAAGATTCAGTGTTATGAGACCTGTTTTGTAGAATGTTTACTGTAGCTTTCTAGACTTTTTTTATAAAACCCATTACAAAGATGTTTGTAAACAAAGCATCTTTGGAACACCTAAAATTCTTCACTTATCAGCTCCCTTGTACTGAGTTTCTGTGAAGCTTACTGTGGGCTGTTTGTTTGTTTGTGTGTTTATTCGTTGGGATATCTATTAAATTGCAATTTGAGATTGGTTGCAAAATGGTTTTAAAGTTAGTTTGTGGTGATGGTTGTTCAGAGCTTGTTGGAGGTACTGAAGTCACAGATGAATTTTCAACAAGCTACCCAGAGATAAAAGGGTATTGCATTTACTGTAAGGTCAGAGAAAATTGCTTTAAACTCCTAGCAATACATTTTGTACCTGATACTGGCACCAAAAAGCAGCTTTGAGTCCCTAAACTTATCAAAAACTATATTCAGTGAAACTCAGAGTTTTTTTAATGGCCTTCAGTACTAAAATAGTATGTAAAACCACTTGAAAATTCTAGTTACACCATATAAATCCATTTGTGTTAGGACGTTCAACTGTAAAAAAGAAATACTTCTTAAATAGCTCTTGAAGGTACTGAAAATGTTAAAATTACAAAGGAAAAGTCGTCTTGACATATTTCAGGATATCTTGTGCCTAATGTAGGAGCTGCACTCCTACAAATTCACTTCTTCTCTGTCTGCCTCAAAGGAGAAAACTTAATTTCCTTTTTCCTTCCACAAGGCTTCTATAAATGTGATAAGTCCAGGAATTTTGTTTCGGTGAAAAGGTTTAGTAAGAAATAAGCTTTAAAGCACAGTTTAAAAACGTGCTGACTGTGATGCCACGCAGTAAGTGTCTGCAGACAGTGCCCTCATCAAGTTGTGACACCACTGAGATTGCAGAAAATCTGTAATGCTTCTGAAGAACAAAATGGAAGGGTGGGATCTGCACACAGAGCAGAGCCAATGTTAAAATTTTTTGCCATCATTAGCATAATCCCACTAATTCCCCAGTATCCTGACAGGCACGTCTGGAGCTTGTAGGACCTGGGGGCCCTGAAAGGGTGGAATTGGCTGTCCTGGCTGTTGGGGAGTGACTCTTATGTCTTTGGGGTGAGCAGGGCTGTGCAATACCAGTTGTGCTGACACTGTGACAGCGGCATTATTGCCAGTTGACCATTGCTGCATGATCAACACAGCTTGGGTTTTACCAGTGGCTGACAGTCACCAACAAGCACTAGCTATGTGCTGCCCAGGGTACCTGGAGAAGGGTGCAAAGAGTTTCTGAGGAAAGGTATGAAAATAAACCTACACAGGCTTAAGGCTGAAGGAGGAAATCCCTTTCACAGCCCTGGCCAGGCTCTTGTACTGCCCAAGGTGTATCCTTTAAGGCCTTTCGACAACTGCCTACTTTATTCTTAGCTCTGTCTAGCCTCTGTTCTAAGTCAGCCTTCTCAAGGCACCAGTTCAGACAACTGAATGTAATCTAATGCAATTAAAACTACTGTGATAAAACGGTAAGAGATGTCTGTGTGTTTAGAATTAGTGGATCAGTTCCTATATTAGAAAATATTTAAATTACTAACAGATTTGGCATTGGTAGAACTGACAGTAGAAAGTTGGTAAGTACCTACCAGTTATCTCAGCTGAAAGTTTTTTGGCAAGTTCCACTCAGAAATGATTTTTGGCTTGTGTGACAAAATTGCCATCTCCCAAATTGGTTCCTCTCTTGCTGAACTGAAAAGAATAATTTGGAAGGAAGTGTTTAAAAATTTCAGATGCTGTATTTTTATTAAATTTAAAGGCCTTGTATTTCACTTCAGCATAGTTAGTGATCTCCGTTTCATAGTTTTAACACTGAGGAAGGTAACTTTTCTGCTGTCAACTTGATTTAAATGCAGTTTTTCAAGTAGGTTAATGTGTAATATTTTCCTCTGTAAATGAATATTTTTTCTCTACTCAGAATTTAGTTTTTTTGCTAGTGTGTGTCATGAGGTGACTTTACCTTTAAGGTGGTTGTGAGAGCTAAGGAAGTTGAAGTTGCTGGGGACTGAAAGGAGTCCCTTCTCCTGACCAATTATTGGTCATTACTGGGAACTGACAGCAATTTTAACCATTGAAAAGGGAGATCAACTTGTGAACCCTACCTTAAGATGTAAAGTCAGGGCACTTTGGGTCTCTTTGTTTCCTGGCTATGAAAAGTAACAGAGCCCCGGCTGGCCTCCCAATCTCTGCCCAGGCCATGCAGCCCGGGCAGGGGCTGGGCTGGGCCCAGCGGCTCCCGGTCAGGAGATGGGGCCTACGGGGCTTGCCCTGGGCTCTGGCCGGGCCAGGCTGGTCCCTGGCTCGGCTGCAGTGACGGAGTTCACCGGGGACTGCCGAGTAAAGAAGGAGAAAAAGCTCTGGACCTGCGGCGAGCTGAGACAGCAACTACACTCTCCAGAGCAGCCATGGGGAATTTTCTATCGCAGACGGCTCCAGCTCCTGCAGCGGCAGAGGTCACAGAGCCATCTACAAAGCCTGGGCAAGATTTTAAACTTTTCATTTCTCAGATGAGACTTGCAGATTAATCTTTTTATCCAGAGAGAGAAAAAGAGAGTGATCAACATGTAAAGAGACTTTATAAATCTATCAGAGACAAGAAAGAAAAGAAGCTTCAGGAAAGGTAGAGAATTAAGAAGATGCTTTAATTAAGATGAAATATTTTTCTGTTAAAGCTATGGAGATGGACAATAAAGTCCTGAAAAAACTCCTTTAATTCATGACCGTATATAGGGAGGAATAGGATGTTCAAAGTGAAGATTTCAAGTAAAAAAGTAGAGTGATTTTGATATAGTGAAGTGCTGGAAACAGTGAAGCGAAAATTTGAAGCCTTGGGGGGGCAATGAGAAAAACTGTTTTCTAGTGAAGCTCACAGAAACAGATGAAGAAGACTTTTGCCTTTGAATGTCATCCTTAAAATGCCATCCCTAGACTCATGGCCCATACACACCTCAGAGTGATGTGAAATGGGAGGAGTGAGCTCTGATAACAGCAGCTCTGGGCAGCTGATATCAAGGCAAAGGAAAACTATAACAAAAATAGTTTCCTTGCGAGAAACTCCATAAATTAACAGGAAGAAACTTCTGTTTCTCTACAAAGACTGGTGAAAAGACTGTAGCAAGAATTGGGACTGTTTTAACCACCAAAGTTCCAAAGTTTTTGTCTCTGTTGTCATGTGAACAAGGGAATAGTGGGTAGATAGGGGATAAAAAAGGTTTCTCTGGAAGTTTATTCTGGTGTTCTTATTACTGTAGTTTGTCAATAAACTTTCTTTATTCCTTTTAAGTTTTATGCCTGTTATGCTCTTGTTCTAATCCATATCTCACAGCAAGAAATAAGTAATTTTTTTTTAGTTACTGGTTTAAAACCACAACAGTGTGCATTTATTTCCCACTCACTTTTTTAAAACTTAGACAGCTTTTTTGTCTAAGGCATCAATTTTTTAACTGAACTTCCTGTTTCAGAAAATCAAGGTGAATAATTACAGTGAGAGACTAATGCAAATGAAGTGACAATACTAAAGGATTTCTGAAATTTCACAAATTTTGCAGACTGAATGTGTTATGTGTTCTTCCTCCATTGCTGGAAGCAGAAAACAAGGTATTTTTTGTATCTGTTATATGGTGGTACTTCAAGATATATGAATCTCTTATGTGTTTTACACTTTGAAGCCATGTCTTCTGCTCCCACAAAAGCATTCTTTCTTCCCCAAACTATTTTTTGTCAAGGTCAGTTGTAGTTTATTCACATCCTAGCAGACAGAACATCCTTTAAAAACAGTTCAACTAATAATACCCCATTTCCTATGGGTATGTGCTCTATATACTCTAGGGTTTTTTCCCTCTCTTCATTGAATCCTAGCTGTTCCTCAAACTTGTAACATCTACCATCAGGTAGAGGGCAAGAATGGCTTTGCCACTGTGTATCAGCATGTCCTTTTGGCCAATGTCTGTTGACAAACAATGATAGCTGCATTCTTCTTGCATTTCCCACTGCAAATACTTGCTCTGTCTCTACAAAGCCTGTGGGAATTTGATTCTCATTTGTGGTCCTTATTGCTTTGTCAAGGCAGTGTGAAATAGTTCCATTGGTCAAAAGTTTACTAAGATTGTGCTGAGTAGGTATAACAGACTGAAGCAGGGATAGGCAAACAATCTATGGAAACCTTAGAAAATTCTGCAATTTATTTTGTTTATCTGCACTCATCCAATAATGTTGAAAAAGCAATGAAATTTCTGACATATCTCTAACAGTTTAATAGAAGACACTATTTTCCCTGTCACATTTACTATTAGCCATGTATTGGGTTCCAGTTCAACAGCTCTTATAATTTAGTTTTGACAAATTGATATCTTACTTATTTTTGAAGTATTTTTCTTATCACCTTGTGGTTAGCAAAGGCTCTTTTTTTGTTACCATTTCATCACATTTTCTTCCTAAACTATCGCTTCATCTTATGTACGATGATTGGCTCTGCTTTAGTACCTTTTAAAATGAGTACTAAACACAAGCCATAGATCTTACTGGTTCAAATAAAAACAAGTATATTGTTCAGCATTGCAGAACATGATTGAACAAGTCTGTGATAATTCTTGATGTGCACAAAGACACTTCAGGGGCTGTCATTTTTGTGATCACTTAAATGAAAAAAGCCTTATATGTGCAGATGGCTTTTCCTATGTACATTTTAGTGGCTTGACTAATTTCCTTTTGGAGGCATAAATTGCATATGTTGTAGATAAAAAAGGCTGACTGTCATGTGTAACAATTATATTTTAAAGGAATAGTAGTATAAGTATCAATCTTAATGTTTTCTTGAGAAATAGCTACTTTTAAAAGTTCAATATGTTTTTAACTGCTTGGTCAAATGATGAGTCAGATCTTAGTTTATAATTATCTTGCCTTGATATAATTGGGATAACAATGTGCTTGTGAGTGAAGTGAGCTAAAAAATATTAATCTCTCTATAAAATTCCATGTAATTTCAGAACTATCCACATGATAAACAATTTTATATGCTGTTTAAAATAGGCAAAATGGGAATTAACAGAGATGTTATGTCTGTATGTTGCAAAAATATTAAATTGTCAGAAAATAGCCCTTTAAATTACTGCAGGTGCAGATGTCTCCTCATTTCTTCATTCTTAGACTATTCTCATCAGTTCTAGCTTCAGCTAAGGTCAGCTTATTATAGAGTGGTTTGGGTTGGAAGATATCTCAGAGATCAGCCAATTCCAACCCCTCTGCTGTGGGCAGGGGTATCTTTCACTGGATCAAATTACTCAAAGCCCCATCCAACCTGGCCTTGAACACTTTCAGAGATGGGGCAGCCAGAACTTCTCTGGACAACCTGTTCTACTTCTTCACCACCCTCACAGTAAAGAATTTATTACTAATATCTAATCTGCACCTACTCTCTTTCAGTTTGAAGCCCTTCCCCCTTGGCCTCCCACTAGTTCCTTATAAAGCACTCCTCCCCAGCTCTCTTGTAGGTCTCCTACAAGACTGGAAGACTGTCATCTCTTCTTCAGGCAGAACAACCCCAATTCTCTCAGCCTTTCCTTGTATGAGAGGTGCTTCATGTCCTCTGATCACCTTGGTGTCCCTCCTCTGGACTTGCTCCAGCAGGTCCATGTCCTTCCTGGAGCCCCCAGAGCTGGACACAGCACTCCAGGTGGGGTCTCACCAGAGCAGAGCAGAGCAGAGCGGCAGAATCCCCTCCCTGGCTTTTCTGGACATGCTGCTTTGGATGCAGCCCAGGACACATTTGGCTTTCTGGGCTGGGAGTGCACAAGGCTGGCTCATGTCAAGCTTTTTGTCCACCAGAACCTGAAAGTCCTACTCAGGCCTCTTTTCAATGAGTTCTCTCAATCTGTACTCAGGTCTGGGATTAGCGTCACCCAGGTTCAGGATCTTGACTTGACCTTGAAGTTGAACTTGATCATGAAGTTGAACTTCATGGGGTTTGCAAATCTCAAGCCTTCTGCATAGGCAGAAGCTATGCAAATCAATGTGCAAATGCAATCAATGTTGATGTGTTTGTAAAGCATTTCCTGTCATCTAAAGAGGAAATTTCTTCAACCAGATTTTCATGTGGTGTTTTGAGAGGAGGAGTTTTTAATGTTTTGTCTTTAAAAATCCCTGTGTTGTAATGGAATGGTTTCTCAAATAGTCTTTCCCTTGCACCTTAATTTTTAAGCAAATTATTTTTTGGCCTTTTTATATATGTAAATATATAATTAGACATGTATTTTGCTAGTTCACTTGTCTTCTGATTGTGTTTATATATCACAATTACTAGAAATCTAAAAATATTTTTTTCTGGATTTTTATCCTTTGAATTACCTTTTCCTTGAACTTTTATGTGAAAAGTCATTTGAATACCTATAGTACTTTAGAATTTGTGTGGGAATATCAAATGGTGCTTTAAATGCTTTTACTTCAAACAATTTTAAATGCTTGTTGGAGAAAACTTGTTCGAGGTGTATGTTTTATTCAGAATTGATCTAACTTTGGTACTGCCGATGTTCAATAGTTATTGATATATTTCCACAGAGAAAGTGTATTTTTATCATTTTTACAAACAACCAAATTTGTCCAAATTTTCTCGTATACCTCAAAAATTCTGATTTCTATTCTCAAACTTTTTGATTGATGCTAAATTTCTACACGCCTTTCACTACTTTTTCTTCACTAGGGCTATCTAGGCTGTACTCTTAGAAATTATTTTTCTTCCCTATGAGTATTTTATGGCACTCTAACCTTCAGTCACTTATGTAAGTACAACATTACAATGCTTATGTAATGGAGAGCATCTTAAAATCTCTAAAGCAAAGATCAATTGGAAAAACAAGCAGAATTCAACAAAAGAGTAAGCCTCAACTTATCTCATTAATAACAGTTTTTGGGGAATAACACAACAATTTATTTGTTTGGTTTTAAGAGTTCACTACTACTAATAACATGGGCATGTTGTTGTATAAATGGCCAGTTTAAGTATAACAGAATCTCTGTGTTGGAGTTCTTCATTCAAATACTTCTTGCCTTGCATTTGCCATGTTTCTGTTTTCCTAGCAAGGACTGGTGCAACAGTGTGCTGTCATTCACAAATCTAAGGAAGTGTTCTGTCCAGGCACTTATTCTCTTTGGATTGCCTAAGTGCCTGCTGCAATCCACCTTAGGCCCGAGTGTGGGTGCTACTCTTTGGGTGCTGCTGTATTTCTGTGGTTTTCATGAGCAGTCCCTTTTAAAAGAAGATGCTGAGTAGCAAGGTTCATCATGCCAATTCTGTATGAGCCATTTTGTATTGACATTAGAAGTGAAAGGAGCAGTGCAGGTGGAAGAACAGAGTTAAAAAGACAGAAGATGGTAATGGTTTTTATGAGGATTGTAAATCTTCAAATGTGACATGAATTGAGAACAGCAAAAATGAGGAGCAGATAGCCTTATTCTTATCAAGAATGTTTTTGTTAAAGTCAAATAAGAGACTTCTGTCATGACATTTCTCTTAAGAAAAAGAGATTAGGGTAACACACACAATTTCAACAGTTGTGTCAGGGTTTATGAAATTGCTCCAGAAGCTGATGTTGTTTTCTCAGGATGGTAGAAGATACTTCAGCAAACTCTTTCATGCTTTTGCTGTCTCATTATTCTGTATTTCCTGGACTATGTGTGCTCTATGACACCATTGGGACATATTTGGTTATATTCTGATATCTGACATGCACTTGCATTAAATACTCTAGGGCAAAGTGCATCACAACCAGATAATCAGATTAAAATCATCTGTGAACCAAAATTATTAAATAAGCACGAATTAATAGATGATGTCTTTATTCAAATTTATATTTCAATGTGATGCTTCTGATTCTGGAGAGCAAACACAGGTGAAGCAAAATGCACAGGAGCATGTAGCTTCTAGTTGTTTGAATATCCAAAAAATTATAGACAAATTGATGTCATGGTTTAACCTCATCTGGCAATTAAGTGGTTTAACACAGCAACACACTTACTCCAACCCAAAAGGATGGGTGAAAGAACTGCAAGGGTAAAAGTGAGATAACTCATGGGTTGAGATAGAGACAGTTTAATAGGGAAAGCAAAAGGCACATATGCAAGCAAAGCCAATTTTCTGCTTGCCTTCAGCAGGGAACTGGCAGCTCCAGGAGGACTCCTATGTATGTTCCTTCACAGCTCCTTGTGCACATGAGACACTGAAAAGTCCTTGACTCAGAGTAAGCAGTACTTAAACATCAAGCATCAAAACAACCAAAATATCAGTGTGTTATCAACACTGTTCTGAATCCAAACCAAAGCACTGTACCAGCTACTAAGAAGAAAATTATCCTAGATGAAACCAGGACACCATTGTACGGTATGGAATAATCCTTTGGTCAGTTAGGATCACATGTTCCAGTGCACAAGAAGGTCCCAATTTCTGGTGCACCTCCAGCTTCCTTGCAGGTGGGATGGTGCAAGAAGTACAAAACACCTTGACAGTGTGTAAGTAGTGCTCAGCAATGGATGTTCAGCATCAGTGTGTTATTAACACTTTTTAGATCAAAAATCCAAAACATAGCCCCATATGAGCAGCTATGAAGAAATTTACCTCGGCCAAATCTAGTATAGATGACAAAAAAATTTTTCCTAACACAGAAAAAAAGAGAAATCAACGAAATAATAGTATTCAGCTTTAGAGACCCTATTAAAAATCTAGCAAGGCATTTTCAAACCAAATCATAGTAATCATAGACTTATTCCTTGCTGATAACTAGGTGTACAACTGTCTGCCTGAAGAATGTAAATAGCTATTGATAATTCTTGTATTCTCCCATTTTATAATTGCATCTACCTATCATATATGCTAAGAGCTCATTATCTATAAACCAAATATATCATTTTGACATCTACTACCATATCTGATTACCTTGTATTTAAATTTTGATAATCTGTAAAGACATATAAAATTTAGAAAGACAAGCAGAGGGAACTTTAAAACATTTCATATGACAAAGAGAAACAGTACAAAGTAAAAAAAGAATAAATCTACACTGAAATTTTGCTATAATTAGGGCAAAAAAAATTATTTGTTCATGTGAGTTTTAACAAGTAAATCACCTCAGAAATATTTTGGCAAGTGTTGTACAGCCTCAGTGTAATTCTGATGTATTATCAGAGTGAAATCTTTGAACACAGAATTCTTGATATTAAATGCCTTGAGCACCATCAGTAGCACTGCTCTCTGAGATGCAATTAGAGATTCTGAACTTCACTGTCAATATCATAGGCATAGAAATAACGTATAGAATGAAATTAATATCAGAACACATTTTTAAAAAGTTAGCATATTTGCAAGTTTGTTGGTTACACTTTAACCTAGAGTACAGTAAGTTTTTTGTTTGGGGTTCTTTTTATCCATATAAGAAGACATGCACTTCCTTGAGGTATGCACACACATCGAAAGAGAAGCCAAGAGTTCAAAACTTACATTTTTTGTTTATTGTTACTGATAGCAAAAAAATGATGTTGAGTGGCAAATTTTGAGTGAGGTATTGTTGAGGGTTAGGAGTCCTTTTTTTTGTTGTTGTTGTTCTGGCCTGCCCGTGGAATTTTTACCCATTAGTTGTGGAGACAACCTAACTGTGGGTATTTAGTGGGTGCTCGACAAAGGACAAAGAGTGGCCGGGCCCAGAGGGGGGAAGGGGGCAGAAAAGGAGGGTGGGGACAGTTTTTAGCTGGCTTTCTTCGGCTTCGGGGGAAGACATTCGTTTGCTGGGTCGCGGAGCTGCTGCGTGAGAGAAAAGGGAATTTCGCCATCACCCAGACGGAGCTGCTGCTTCTTCTTCTCCTTCTCCCCTCTTTGTTGGTGGCCTCGCACCCCCTGTTCTGCCGGGACGTGTGGCAGTGCCAGGCACCGCCGCGGAGCTGCTGATACACCTCAGCCACCGGCCCAGGATCTCAGCTCATCCCTGCTGTTCCACCTCATCCACCAGCCCAGGATCTCAGCTCGTCCCTGCTGTTCCACCTCATACACCAGCCCAGGATCTCAGCTCGTCCCTGCTGTTCCAGCCCACTGTTCCTCAGAGCCCTGCAGGAGCACCGGGACTGCCCGCCCGAGGGGTTTGTGAAACAAAGCCTCTCCTCCATCCCTTCCCGTCTCAGCCGAGAAAGCTGTCCCGGGGTCCCTGGTTCTGTTTTCTTGTTAATGCTGTAGTTATTGTTGTTTGTTTGCCTGGTTATACTAGTAAAGAACTGTTATTCCTATCCCCAGATCTCTGCCTAAAGGCCCCTTGATTTCAAAATTATAATAATTCGGAGGGAGAGGGTCTACATTCTTTCATCCCAAGGGAGGCTCCTGCCCTCCCTAGCAGATACCTGTCTTCTAGAACCGAGACAGGTATACATTGCAATACTCCTTAAATACCAATTTACACATTTATCTGTCTTAGAATTCAGCTTATTTGTCTAGAAAAAAATAAAATACTAATTTGGTGAATAATAAAACCTTCCTCTCCACTGCAGTGATGGAGATAAAATCTGTGTGGATACAAGTTTCCTAGAGACTGGAATACACCATTAAATAGGTGCATAGGAGAAAGGAAGAAGGAAAAGGAGAGTGCAGCATAATTCAGTGTTACTGAGTTGCTGACTGGGCAAGACTGGAGAACTCAGTTTGATTTCTGGTTTAAAGTGGGAAGTCTATAATAGTAATAAAAGTGAAAGCCAGCATTTCACAAACATTACAAAGGAATATGTAACTAGTTCTGTTTCAAATTTCAAGCTGGGGTAAAATGTTTTATCGGGTAGAAAATTTCTTAAGTTAAAGATCCAAACTCTTTTGAGATTGTTAAGTAATACTTAAGATTTTTAGGTATTAGATACCAAACTTAGATATCAAAGCAGTATTTCTTTTTCTGTTTCTTTATAGTCAGAGCATTCATTACAGATGTTACTCTAACAAAAAGCTAGTATTTGTAAATATTCATGTTTGCATGATCTTGTGATATTTTATTTTTTACTTTCCAAAGTAAAATTTTTTACTTTTTTACTTATTTTTTACTTTCAAAATCTCAGGCATTTAGGTTCTAGAGGTCTTCACAAGAATTCACAAGAATCTACTGTGTCTCCTGTTCAGTGTATATTACATCGAGATTTTTTTTTAGTTTATATATGCAGCATGGAGAACATTCAATGTGTTTCCACTTACACATTTTATTTATAATATTAAACATTTTTAATAAGTTTTTTTAAATTTTATATCTGCAATCAGGTTCTTAGAAAGTGGATAGAATAAGAGTGAAAGTGCATGAGTGTGGCTTATTTTAATAATTAGCTCCATTAAACAAGTATGTTAATTTGATATAATCACTACAGTCAGCTTCTAAAAGGCAAAGACGTGTTGGACAAATGACTACCTTTTTTAAATTTTCTTTTGCTCTTTCTGAGAAATAAGTGTGCTCTGTATCTTTAAGTATTCTGGATTTGGATTCACAAATATGAAAGAATAAAATATATTCACTCTGAAAGGTGAACCACTGGTGCCAATCAGCAGAATACGACTTAAAAAGATAAAAAATTGAGCATATCAGACACTATTTTGAGAGGGAGTAGAATTTTCTTCTCTTCCAGATTCTTTATGTCAACATATTTCTTTCAGACTGAAAGAAACTTAGATAGCAAAAACCTATGAGTACTTCTCCCAAGAATTTTGGGGTAAAACAGAAAAAAAACCCCTAAACCTAAATTCCACTGGAAACTGAAATGCAGAACACTGTGAAACTTCAGTAATAAGGTCCATTTTTCATTTTGTGTAATTGTTAGACAGATACAGATAATACTAAAAGATTCTTTAGTATTCTGAGATCAAATGTTTGCAATGCAATTGCTTACAATGAGCTAAAAAGTATTATTTCATCAAAGTATCATCATTTATTTTAATGCATATAAGGTAGTATGCTATATATGTGCACATTTTGAAAAGAAGGGGACTTACAAAATTTGTTTAAAAAAATAAAATGGAGAACTGTTGCATACTTGCTGTAAATTCAGAATTACACAGGAAATCTGACAGCTGGTACTCTCATTAAGCTTTATTTATTATTTAAGTAGGTTTTGTTAAGTAGCCAATAGAATGCCACTTAGAATACCACTTGGAATGGCAGCGAAATGACTGGGAATGGCTGCTGTTGGACCACTATTCCAAAGAAATCAACTTGGAGATTGACTTCTAATGGAAAGATGACCTTTTCAAAAATGTAAGTTTGCATTAGTGGCATCATCTGCTTCTCACTGGCATCTTCAGGACAACAACAACAACAACAACAACAAAAGAAAACCAAAAAGGAAGTATCTGAGAAGTGGCAGTGTTTCTCAATGTCATGTGGTAATGACACCTTTAGTAGCAGGTCCATTGTATTTATGTCATTAAAGTCTCTGACCTCAATATTGTATTTGTCAGCTGCTCCTTCTGACTGAGCAGTCCAACATGATGATTAAATGCAGCATGTATGTCCCTTTAAAACAGCCTGGTGTGTTTATTAGGACTGCTGGTGCATTATAAAAGATACAGATTACTAGTTACCCTCCCAAATCTTGATACCCTCCTTTTCAAGAGTGGTGTGGTAGGCTGCCAAGGCATGAAATGTGCTGTTCTGTTCAATTCCCGTCACATACTCCTTCCTTATTCTTTTAAAGGGATACATTAGTATAACATTTTCCATCTGGAGAAGTTCTGTATTTTTATTGGACCCAACTCAGCCCATCTGACATATCCATGACTAAGTGGGAAATCCTTGGACTTCCAGATCCCGTGTCAATATCCAAAATCTGTTTCTCTGTCTTTCAATTAGAGTATCTCAGTCCATCAGACATCAGTGGAAAAAGTGCCTCAGAGTTTTACCTTTAGATTAGTGGCAACATCTGACAAGTTTAGATGTCCTGAGGATATTATTCTTCCATTACAATTCAGGATCTTAGCAGAAGGTAAACTTCATCTGGCTTGCAGGTTCACCCAGACATGAATTTCTTACTCCTCTTCCAGTATTGTTTGAATGTCCCAAAACCTGGACTAAACTACTAACAATGAGCAAATCAGAAATTTGCTGCTCCCTTGTGAATTTCTGTTGCTTGTATTTGTAATTAATAAACACACCACTAGGCACTGGCAAATGGTTAATATCTCCTAATAGGTAATAATCTGATCCATATGATCAGATTTGAATTATAGTTATACAAGAAAGATAAATGTGCCATTCAATAGGTGTTTTATCAGTAAAGCTTTTATGATGAAAAGGTCAGTTCCAAGGTCTTCTGGAGCAGCTTGGGCTGGAAGGTTATTCTCCACCCAAAGTCACTGCAACAACCTCTTAGTCCAAGGCCAAGAGTGTTGTGTAGTTGCACTGTGAAGCAAGCATAAAAAGCCCAAAGAGCATGCTCCTCTATGCTGGATAGTCACACCTGGAAGCATTTTCTTTAGCATTTTCAAGTTAGTCTTTTCAATTCCCAATCATTATAGGAATTAAGCTCTCCAAGTTGTTTTTGAACAGATTGCCTCTAAGCATCCTTTTGAACTTCTTGTAGCCTGAGGTAGCTGTTCAGTTTGTAGTTAACATGTAAGTATACTTCAGAAATTCCTGACTTAGAGTACTAAAAAAGAACGGCTATAATCTCCTACTCCAGCAGCAATGTTTCTGGAGCTTTAAAGCAGTGGTCTCTTTGTTGCAGTTTAAGGCCCGGCGATGCGGAAGATCTCGGAATGTAACGGAAAGTTAGAAAAAACCCCTCTCTTTAGGATAGTAAAACCTCCTGTAATTAGCCAATAGCACTTAGGTGTGACGTGAGCAGATGGGAGTAACACAATGACCCTAAGTTATAAATTGTCAAATTCCCCTGCAATAAACGCCATTGCTTCGCCATCCATCATATTGATGTCTTGTGGGTAGATTGGCCAGGGTGGCCCAGGAGAGAGGCCACGGGCTGGGTCCTGGACTAGGGTGTTTGCCTTGCTTGAAAAACCAGCAATTGGTGCCGAAACCCGGGAAGAAAAGCTGGAAAAAATCCAGAAAGCGAGGAATCCCTGAAAAAACAGGAGCAGCGGTCAGGACAGGCTGGATCCTTCCTGACGAGGGAGACGTCCCTGCATCTTCAACGACGATGGAATCTTTGATAAAGGTCGTATCTGAACTGTATAAGCAGTGGGGTGTAGACTGCAAATCTAAAGATTTTAAGCTTGCTGTTATACAGCTTTTACAAATGGGTATTATAGAGCGACCAGTGGACATTCTTCACCCTGAGGTGTGGGAGAAATGTACCAGGGCTCTGGCTAATGAAACTGTAGATTCTGGTAATATGAAATATTTTAAGTCGTGGGGGAAGGTCGTTAAGGCCTTGAAAAAAGCTAGACAAAAGCAGGAAGCCTGGACAGCAGCAAAAAGCCATCTGTTGGTCACCCCAAAACTAGGGGTGAGTGCTACAACACAAACTTTAGAATCCCCAGATAAGAGTAGCTCAGCTGAGCAGAAGGGGACACAGGAGGACGATATGCCTCCTAAAACCCCAAACCCTGAGCTGCTCTCAGAAGGGCAACAGAAAACAAGAGATTTTTGGAAAAATTTAACAGAAGAAGCCAGAAATGTAGCAAAGAAAGTAAGGGGAGATACATCCCCCCTTGGACTTAAAGATGGCGCTGAGAAAAATGTTACAGAGCAGGAAAAATATGTCTTTAACAAAGAACAGAAGCTGGCCTTGGAAGATGGGTACAGTTGGAGGGTTGAGAGAGATAAGAGATGTAGAGAAGAAAGCAGGGGATGTGTGCAGAATGCTTGGAATGCAGAGGCAATGGAAAGGAGGGGTGGCAAAGGGCGGGTTAGAGCCTGGAGTGAGGGGCGGAGGGAAAGGTGGGGCGAGAGGCAGGGTGGAGGCGGAGTGGAACCAGGGGGGAGTGAACAGCCCACCCACAGGGGTGGTAGGCGGGGCCGAAGCCCAACAAAAAGGCACGGCAAACAGGAAGTAGCTAGCCAGTCCAGCTCTGATTCCGACAGAGATGCTAGTGATGAATGCTCAGAGCCTGACTCCTCAGAAGAGGAAACAATAAAGATAAACAAGAACACCCCCCCCCACCTTAAAAAAGAACTGAGAGAGGACAACCCTCTCACAGACTGGGGACAGATAAGAGCAGAATGTGCCACCTGGGTTGCCCCAGACGCGTTAGTATTCCCAGTCAGGGTGTCTGAGGGGGGGCAAAGGGTTTATTCACCAATAAATCCTAAAGAAGTTAAAACGCTTGTTAAAGCAGTTTCAGAAAAAGGGCTTAATTCAGCCATGGTCACCTCCCTTATCGATGGTCTTTTTGGAGGTGACGACCTGCTCCCTTTTGATATAAAACACACTTACAGAATGTTTTTTGATGGAGCAGGAATGATTGTTTTTAAACAAGAGTGGGAAGATAACTGTGCCAGATACCTAGCCCAAATAACTGGGGCAGACCATCCACTACATGGTTCCAGCCTGCCACGGTTATCAAATGGTCATGCAAGTTCTACAACCAGCAGATATGGGCTGGACCACCGGAAGAATGTGGTCGGTGTTCTTGCACAAACCTGGTAGAAATCCCGGCGAAGTAGTACAAATTATCCGGCTACCAGTCATGACACCTGAAGCAGTTGGCCCCAACCTCGTAGTACAGGCTGAGAACCCACGATCTAATAGTTTATACCCGCTGCATAAACAAGAAACTACTCCCCAAAGATCTGAAGCCGCTGCTTTTAACTCGCTCTATCGAATGTTAGATGCCACCTTTTTACCTCTGAATCAATCTAACCCTAATGCCACAGAATCCTGCTGGCTGTGTTATGACACACAGCCCCCTTACTATGAAGCTGTGGCCCTTAATAACCAGCCACTGTGGGTTAATGCAGAAGCCCCAATTCAGTGCCGCAGTGAGTCACCTCGCAGAATCACCATCAGCCACATGACAGGGTGAGGGTTTTGCGTAGGCAAAGCCACTGTTGACAAAAAAGTTTGTGCGACCACCATGCAGGTGGACAAGTCCAAGAGATGGGCAATCGCCCCCCTGTCTGGCATGTGGGTTTGCAACCGCAGTGGGCTAAGCCCTTGCATTTATACCCAAAGCTTTAATTCCTCTGTTGACTTTTGTGTGTTAGCTGTTATCATCCCCAGGGTCCTATACCACTCCAAAGAAGAAGTGAACCAGTACCTTGAGCGAGCAGGCCACCTTCAGAAAAGAGAGCTGTTGACAGGACTGTCAATAGCAATGCTGCTCGGCTTGGGAGCAACCGGAGCAGCCACGGGTGTCTCCACTCTGGTAACCCAGAGTCAGAGTCTCTCTCAGCTACAAATGACTATAGATGAAGATCTACAGAGAATTGAGAAATCCATATCCTTTCTAGAAAAATCAGTCTCCTCACTCTCTGAAGTTGTTTTGCAAAATAGGCGGGGTCTTGACCTTCTATTCATGCAGCAGGGAGGCCGCTGTATCGCCCTGAATGAAGAGTGCTGCTTTTACACTGACCACACCGGAGTAGTGAGAGACACCATGGCAGAGCTGCGAGACAGGCTGTCTCAACGGAGAGCAGAGAGAGAAGCTCAGCAAAGCTGGTTCCAATCCTGGTTTAACCAATCTCCGTGGCTAACCACCCTGGTGTCTACCCTGATTGGACCAGTTGTGATGATTTTACTCGTGCTAATCTTTGGACCATGTGTTTTAAATAAGCTTGTGTCCTTTGTTAAAAGCCGACTAGAAAAAGTTAACATTTTATTTATAGAAAGGCAACAAATGCTTTAAAAATATACTTAGTCACCGCTTGTGCCTCATATTTATTAATAAAAACTGTAATATCAATTTTATAAGTTTTTAGCCTTTTAGTTAAGTATTTTATATTTTACTCAATTTTATATTATCCATTTTTAAAACTTTTATAATATAGTTAAGTTAGATAAAGTGTTTAGAAATACGTATATAAAAAATAACATTAGAATTTTTAAGACTAATATACCTTATATTTTAGCAAATTAATTACTCATAAAGAGGGGGGATATGTTGCAGTTTAAGGCCCGGCGATGCGGAAGATCTCGGAATGTAACGGAAAGTTAGAAAAAACCCCTCTCTTTAGGATAGTAAAACCTCCTGTAATTAGCCAATAGCACTTAGGTGTGACGTGAGCAGATGGGAGTAACACAATGACCCTAAGTTATAAATTGTCAAATTCCCCTGCAATAAACGCCATTGCTTCGCCATCCATCACATTGATGTCTTGTGGGTAGATTGGCCAGGGTGGCCCGGGAGAGAGGCCACGGGCTGGCTCCTGGACTAGGGTGTTTGCCTTGCTTGAAAAACCAGCATCTCTTCTACACAGATAGTTCAGAACTTAGCTGATTATATAAGGAAATAACTGACTTTTGAAATGTACCTTATCTTGGCCATGATAAACTACTGAATCCCGTGTCATGAGCTCAACTACTCTCTTAGTTTGAAGCCCTTCCCCCTTGTCCTATCATTACATGCTTTTGTAAAAAGATCCTCCCATGTCTCCTGTAGTCCCCCTTCAGGCATTGGAAGCCTGCCATCTCTTCTTCAGGCTGAATAATCCCAGTCTTTTTAGGAGTCCTCGCAGGAGACGTGCTCTATTCCTATAACTTTGTGACCTTATGAGACAAGGGACAAAATAAACAATCTTGTCCCTTCCATGTAGTCATTGTTTAATTTGTCATGGTAGTTTGGCTTATTGATTCTAAAAAAGTTCAAAGCATTATTTTCATGTATGTAACACTCAACTGCAGGATCCCTAAAATACATTTCTCCCATTATATAAGGGATATTATCTTGGGCATACACAAAATGAACTTCACAAAAGTAACACACTCGAACAAACATAAATTTGCAACCAAGAACCAATGGCTAAAACTAACAAATGGAATGGTAACCATGATTACACTCCATAGCAGTTACTAGTTCAGTATTACCAGTCAGAGGTATTGCTCCTGCAAGGACAAGAATGATGACCCAAAGTGCACCTGCACTCATAGACATTCCTGGGAGGCCTCTCCCTCAGGGATACCCAGAGGGTGGGTTCCCTTTGCTGGGAAGGTCAAATGATCACGTTCACTGATGCCCCTTAGAAGTAGTCACTCACCTGGCAAAGGGATGAAGACAGTCCCTGGAAGTCATTCACAAACATTTTCTGATATCCTTAGGTTCCTATACTTGGAGATGGATTCTCAAGTACAAATCAATCTCATTCCCCTGAGGTAAGCTAAACTATGCATATTTGTATTCATCATGATTTTGATATAACTTGATTAATAATCTTCCTGTAACTTAGTTTTGTAGTTATTAATGTGTAATGGAATAGGGTATTATAATAATAGGTAAGTATATTTACTTACCTTGTGATTTACGCTCCAAAATTTCACAGTTGTCAGTATTTTTCTCCACATTTTTCTGCACTGCAGATCTTTTCTGTAATTGACATAGCTCAGACACTGACATTTTACAAAGAATCTTTCATGGATGTGTACTGTGCATTGATCTTTAAACATGTGATGGTAAGTAAAGATGTCAAAAGCAAACAAAACAGAGTTCTTAAAGGTAGCTGAAAATCCTATGCCTTTCAAATTGTTTGCATTTCATTTTCTTGAATACTTTGATGTCAATTTCACAGCTGTCACACTTCTAAGCTGGCCAATCCTAAATTTATCATACAAAATCCAAGCAGGAAAAGCCCACAGTATTTTGTTGGTTCCAGAAAAAAATCCCTGCTGACCTCATGCATAATGATTCCATGTAAGCCACAGGTAACACCAGTAGCAATTTAGACTGGCCTTCTCTATTCATAGTGGATATAGTGGATGGAGGTCCTTCACAGGAAGAAAAACAAAACAAAAGCCCAAAAGAAAAGATAATTACCTTAAATAAAGTTTCTTCCGACCCATTTCAGATGGTAATTTTTTTGTGCTTCCAGAAGAAGTTTAAAAAATAAACCATAGTATCATCTATTGTAGTTTTGAATTATCGAATCCTTTTCTGTCCCGCTATGATAGCAACCTCCTTAAATATATCCAGTGCTGTGTAGCAGAACATACAGCTCATTTTGATTGCACTTCCTCATACTGTTCTTTATAAACATAAAAATGGGTGAGTCAGATTGAGGAGTTTCAAACCTGTGTTTCTTGTTTAGTCTCTCAGTGACAGATAAATGATGAGCAAGAGACACTGAGGCAACCTTAGTCTCTTGACAACTAATCTTTCTTGCCTGTCATCTTAAACCTACTTTTTTTCTGTAGTTTTTAGAAAAGAAGGGTGGGGGCTAGAAGGGAGCACAAGCTGGTCTTATTCTTTAAAAAAAAAAAAGAGTACCAAGAATGAGGTGTGATGATTATGCAACCCAATTTTCTAAGATTTTTAACATAGGAAAAGCAAATGAAACCTGATTGTATGATTTTATCCTGCTGGCTCTAATTTCAAACTTGTCCAGCATATCTCTGGAATATGGGAAGGTATTTTCTTTTGCTAGATGTGGAGTTCCCTTGCCCATGTAACTTTTTCATCAAGAGACCTATTAGAGTAAAGCAGTTGCATAACTTTACAAGATAATTTTCAGACAGCCTTACAGGAAAAAAATCTCAGCCCAAAATCTGACAGTTTGAGAAGAACAGGAATTGAAAAGAGTAGTGTTATCTATGCTGTAAGAATTCTAATTTGTTGTTATGGAAGTTTTATCAGACCTTATGCCAGTCTGAATGGCTTTTTTTTTTGAGACAGGTGTTTTCTGCTGATATGACTCCATTACCTTTCCATGTGGTGTGCACTAAGATGTCAAAACTTTTCTTTTTGGGAGGCTGGCTAGATCTGTTTGAGACCTATTGGTTGATAGTGAAAAGCAATGGGGAGAGGAAAGAAGGAGAGGTTTTTGACTGCCTTCTGGCAATCTGCCTGCAGTACTTCGTGGCTCACATGCACTTGGACCATGAATGCAAGCGAAGCAAAAACCTAAGTATTCTTAGTCATATTTGTTCTTACTATTCATAGCAATAAAAATACAAGAAGTTTATAGACACTGTGCATGTTAAAATATTCACTATATGATCCATTGTAATCTATTTTACATGGTATGGTTCTCAGACAGACTGGAGAAAATGCCTTGATTTTTATGAGCTTGCTTTGGATTTGTACCAGAAATACATATGTTTCTTTTTTTTTATCACACCATATATGTCATCCTGTTGTTCTCCAGTGCTGCATTCCTGGAACAGTGTACCAATTTGCTGATAAAAGATTTATTAGCTGATGAAACTAATTGCTAGGGATTATGCAATGCTGTATGGCTGTTTGAGAAATCCAGCAGTTTTACATGACCATAAAATTAGCCTTTTACAATATAATTAAAATAATAATGTCTTCATCCCAATTACTTTATGGGTTGACTGATATGCACACATGCATGCATAAAATTGCTAGCACATATAAAAATGAAAGCTGATCTGCCAGCCTTGGTCATTCACAAATTATATACAGCAAGTGCAAAATCACATACAGTCTGGTGATTTAGAGAGAGGCAATTAAACAGTAGGCAGAATTTACAGAGCTTGGCCTTTTTTATGTATGTAGCAGGGAATTTTTAATCCACTCTGCTTTTTCCCCTATGTGTAAACATATATAAAAGAACAGTGATTTTGTCTGTGACTGTTTGAAGATGGAAATTATGCCTTGGGATGTAAGTATATCAACACTATGTAACGTGTTTGCTCTAGGGAGATGAGCTACTGGAAAAATATATCTACAAAAATATATATATATATATATATAAAATACATATATATTTACAAGTGTGTATATACATATGTATATATGTGTGTGTGTGTGCATATGTGTGTATATATATATGTATATATATATATGTTTGTATATCAATGGATCTTCCTTTCACAGCCTTCCAGAGCTCTTACCGTGTTACAATGGAAGAGTTTAGACCAACTGAATTTCAAGCCAACAAGATGGCCTTCTTTTCTGGGTTTTAAGCTGCCTCTGAAGTGGAATCTACATTACTGATATGCCCTTCCATTTGGCAAGAACAAAAGTCTTCTTCTGGCATAGAAGTACAAATACCAGCAGGTAGGAGATGCTGATGCTGAATCCTCTATATTCACAGGATTGTCATGAAAGGGATAAATGTTCTGTCTTCTTTAGAAAATACCAGCTGCTGCAATATACTGCACTACTTTTCATGACTGCTTCCTCTTCTCTTCTTCCAGTCCCTGTCATCATCTTTGAGGTGCTTAAATAGGTTCATTCTTCCTACTGCTCACTTTTAAGAGGCTTTTGGGGATGTTTGTTTTACTTGGGTTTATATTTCTTTTCTTCCTCTGACACATTTTCTAATTTCCTTTAGGAAATCTTGTGCTATAATTATCACTGTTATTACTCTTCAAATCAAGGTGTATTCTGAGAAGCTGCTTGTATGAACCTTCACCCTCAAGGTTGCTAGAGTAAATGCATTGCAGTGTGAAATTCCAAATTCCTTTATCTTGGAGATATTTTACTTCATGCTAGTGTAACTTTTTTATTTTTTTCTCTTTAATAACTTCTGGAACTTGTAATCTTGAGGTACAATTTTCATGAAACTACATCTCCAGTTTTAATTGGAGAAAACCCAGAGCCCCGCAAAGTGGATTGAACCTCTTAAAGGACACCTTGTTACTAAATGAATTGATTGTGTTCATAACTGAGGAGGTTTCAAATTGTAGGGGGATTTTTTTCTTAGACACATTAGTCAAATCTTTCAAAATCTGATGCTTTGCATTAATTTGAAACAATTATACATGGAAGTGTCCTCTGAATGCATATCAGTTGTATGCCAGTACAAATCATTCTGTCTTAAGAGGGGGGCAGAAAGAGTGTTGTTTATTTTTACTTTACCACAGATGAAATGGACCAAAGAGCAAAGATCACACAGTGTGAGCTCAGAGCAGCGTGGGATAAGAGAGTCCATGTGGCTGTCTTTTATGTTATGATGATCATAGCAGAAATAGCTTTGGACAGATAACTGAATACTGTTGCATTCTGTGGAACAAATTGAGAGGTTTAAAAGCTATAATAGATGAGTGAGACTTAGCTGGTTTTAAACTTCACCAACAATTATTAGGAAAGAAAAAAACCAAACATCACTCAGTAGACTCAAAGCAATTTTCTTGTTTTGTCTCTTCTAGGTTATGTGATTTTTTTTCCGATATCTGCCCTAGAGTTGTGAGGATTCTTCTACACTTGCATGTGTTGCTGCTCCAAAGAAATCTTATTAATCAGAATACTTGTTGAACTAGCAAGAGAGGAGTTTCCTCTGAAGTGTACTCATCTGGAGTTCATCTGATAAGATACTATATCTAACTGTTCCAAAGTCCAGAAAGAAAGAAATCTATGATCCACATTTTCATTCATTGTTTGAAAGTTGCATATGCATTTTTGCATTTTTTTTACACCCAAAGTTATCATTCCTAGTTGTCTTTAAAAATTGCTTTAAAAATTGAAGACTGAGCTTTTTGGTAGTAAATATAAAGCATGGATATGTTAATATTTTCACAATTAAAAGAAAGCATAATATACCGTGAAATTTTTGAACAGAATTGGTAGGTTTTAGACAATTTGGATCACAGAGTTTCTACTAAGTTTTTCTTTGAAACAGCCGTAGTATGAATACTTGGTTGACTACCAGAATCATAATGCCAGTTTTAGAAGTATTACAAAATTCTTCTACATTTTTTATTTTATTTTATTAATAACTGCATGGTTAAAAGTGGCTATAAAAATACTTAGAGTTCCAGATAGGAAAATCTGCCAGTCTTTAATTCAATCTGTTACAGGATCGAGTAATTTTGTTCATAATCTCTTTGATTTAAAACAAGTCATCAAAAAGTGGAAGGCGATAGGATAGGTACTGGGTAGACTTTGTGTCCTTCTTTGAGTTGATAAACACTTGTGGCATCTGTTAACATCAGGTAGATCTGGTGTTCTTTGTTATGACTTAAACTGGTGCAGCTGTGAGTGAGAGACTGTCTTCAGAGTGTTTGCTCATCTTGATACTTAGGTCAATGAACCTCAAAGAGAAAAAGAGTCATTAATTTTGTAGTTCTCAGCAATGTAAGTTTGAGCCTCTCCTTTCCTGTCAGAATGGAGTGCTCAGCTTTTATTTTCTTTTCTTCTTAGGAGGGAAGTTCTGTTTCTCTTCCTCCCAGTTTCCCTGATTAGCACAGAAGTAAAAATAAGCTTCTGCTCTGTCTCTCAGAGACACACAAATGTGTCATAAAGGAGCAAGGTGCCCAAGAAAGAAAGCATGGAAACTGAAAGTGTCCATTTGCATACACTATGTAGGTCACAGCAAATCTCTTTTCAATGACTTTTATTCCGTAAAATTGCACAGATATTAAAGTAGGAAGAGAAAGAATTATTAAGCCTTTTCCCAGTTGAATGTGAGCACAGAGTATGGTTCACTAGTTATCCAGGCAAGGAAGATGAGCTTATTTTGACACCTGCTGGAAGCTTAGATGATACCTCAAAAATTATATTTACAATGTGATTAGCTACATGTGCCTTTGTGAACTTGGAAGTGTTGATGTGTGTGGATTATTACCATTCTGCCACTACATTAGGTAGATTGGATTTTGGACTGGACTGGATTTCATTTTTTATGGATCCAAGTAGTATACATTTACGTGAGCATACATCAATACAAATGTGTGTAACAAAGATAGCTTCAAGTCTATTGCTTCGCACCTCATTTAGAAGCTAAACTCAGGTGTCATATTGCTAGATTTTGTTGACATCTAGTGGCCACTGGAGCACTAGCAAGCTGTTTAATTTTACAGAAAGAAAGTTTGTGGCTAGAGCAAAAATATTACAGCACTCTGTAATTATTATTTCTGTTTTTTTCCAATCCATAATAGACTTGAAAATACTTATGCTATTTTAACACTCCTTGTGATTGCTTGAGACCTTCTGTTACAGTTTGAATAGTTCTATTCTTCAGACTTGTTACCTTTTGAGAACTGAAAGATGAATTTTAAGTAATCAAAGCCTCTCTTAAATTCAATGCCCAGTAGAATTTCATCCTTCATGGTGTTTAGCTGTAAAAAATTTTTTCATTGATATATTTTTCACTTCAGAGAAGATGTCATTAAAGCTCAGTTTTAGTTTTATCCCATTTCATTTTAACCATTCAACAAAAATGATTATCCAGAATTTTCCTCAGATTACCTGCAAGGCCCTTAGTAGGTGGCTGAAAGGACGCTCAGAGAAACTACAGTTTATTAGATCGCAGTCAGAGATATTGGTGTGGTTGCTGTCTGTACCTCTGAAACCACACCTAACATTTTTACTGTTGGGCATGATGTAATTTTTCTCAAAACATTACTGCAGTTGAAAATCCCTAGTACCTCTTTTTTACTTTGTTTTTGTGGTTTTAGCTACAGAAAGAACTGTTGGCTTCCTATTTCTCTCTTATCTACAACTTACACTGTTAAGCTTTTAATGATTTCTAACCTTTAACAGTTTTAAGCAGTTGTGATCTTAAAAACTACCCCTGAATTATCATCTTAATATAAATATTTACTCCAGGGTTGTAAGAGATTTATGTCAGGGATCCCTTTCAAAAATTCAGGTTTCTCTATCATGTGGAGTCTCCATTCACTCTTTCATGCTTTCATTTTAAATTAACTTCATAAGAATAAAGGTTATGCTTCCATACTCTTCAATGACATTGTAACAGCTATGGTAGAAAAGAATAAAATTGTAAGTTGTTTCTTGTTACCCAGCTGTCTTTGAAAAGCTGGGAAAAAAACCCAGTCTGGTTTATGTATTGCTGTCCTTCTGCCTCCATCAAAATATGAATTTATTTTATAATTAATTACTTCTTTTATTTAAGACGACAGGGAATATCCAGGTTCTTTGGGAAATAACGTGTAGCAACCATATATGAGTTTTAAGTGCTTTTTACTTGAGTAAACAGTTTCATTATTCTGGTACTTCATATAGTCATATAAAACTTAGTGATGAAGGGTTACCCTCATTACAGAAATAGAAGCTGCAAAACTTCTGTTTGTGTACTTCAACCCTTTTTGGTTGTATAACTTGTATTTATCTTATCTCCTATGCTTAGCTGGGTATTTCACAGTTACTGTTTGCCTCATATTTAAATATTAGTCAAGCAGATAAGTAATACCTGTTTAGTACTGGAAAGGGAGTGATAATACCACTGTATAGAATATTTTGGGCCAGAACAGGTAGTATATGGTTTCATAAGAGTTTAAGCAATTAATTACTAAAAGTTTCATGTTTTTTGTTAGAGTAAATTAAGCTGTGGTTTCTAGAAGGTTGTTTAAGGGAGTCATTGCTTCTTTAAGAGCTGAATGACAAAACCACAGAGCTCATAAGAGAGTTGCAAGTCTCAGGAATGGTATTGTTTATTTAGAAGCAACCTGTGGAATATTTGTTATGATTATATATGCTGGAAATAATGGTGGTGATAGGCTGGTTCAAAAGACCAGCCAAGTTATTACAATAAAGTGCTCAAAGGTCTGTGCAAGCAACTACTGAAAATTCACCAGTGTGTGGAACCTTTGAACTCAGATTTTTAATACAGATTGCAAACTCCAGTTTTTCTGTGCTTTGTTTCTATCTTTCTTCACGTTTTCTATTTTTTTATTATAATACAACCTAAATATGGAATACTATATACATATTCATACTGACAATACCAGCCTTCACTACACAAAGAAGCAAACAGACAAAATCCTGGTTTTGTTACAGCTCATAGACAATACTGCATGCTCCTGATCATCCAGAATGGAAACCCTCCCCACATGTGTCATAGGCTTGAAGAAAGATGAAAGCAGCTTGTCCTCTGGATTAATAAAAGTAATTTATATATAATGGGAAGTCAGGAAATAAATAAAAAAAGATATTTGAATAACTTGTGCTTTAGTAGGTGCCAATGAATCATTTGATTGCAGAACTCCACTAGTTCAGAAGTTTAGAAGTCAGTGCTTATCTTGAAATTAATGAGACAATATATTATTTAGTAAAACTATTGAAATAAATTCTTTCTTGCCTAAATAATTTTTTTTTTAAAGTCACATCTTTAGATGCAATTTAGTAAACAACAGGAATATTCATGTGCTTGATATTTTTTTTTTTCCTATCCTTTTAGAGCATTTTTTGATCAGGTTTTTCTGAATCCTTAGATATCTTCTGCAGCCTATTATCTATGAACTGGAAGGGAAATACCTGAGTCCATTTACATTGTTTTCCGTGATTAAAATATATATATATATATATATATTGCTCTCTTGTTTTCTAACTCTGTTCAAATTAGGCCTTGGATGTGCACACATAGGCAACTAGGATCCTTCCCACAAGAAAATTACAGTGATCTAGAGTGTTGTCTTAATTTGTATTAGATTACAAGAGGTTTTTTTAATATGTCAATGGACAGAATCCCAATCACCAAGTAACCATTCTGTCAGCCGTTACCTTTTTATTCTCTAAGGACCCCTCCCAAGCATTCTCTGTAAGAGAGTGGGCTGTGTGTTCTGAATCCAAAGTATTTAAAAGTTCTTCAAGCTCAGCATAAACTTATTTTTGTTACTATTTCAGTTGCTGGGCTTTCTTTCTCTATGACCCTCCAGAATTAATATGTTTCACATGTGGATCACAAGATCACAAGTGGCTTTCCACTTGTTATCTGAAATCATGGTGTTACAGCTGGCAGAAGTTTGCTGTGCTGTCCTGGAAATTAAGATCTGGCTTTAGTCAGATGGTCTTCTTCATAACAAGTCACATAATTTTTATTTATTTATTAATTTTTTTTTTAATTACCAATTTAATTTGGATCAGTAAGGTGGTTTGCTGAACTTAATACTTTTGAAATTAGTTAAGAGCATATCCTTTACCATAAGATGACACTTCTTGGTTATTGGGTTTTGGTAGTAAAATCTGATCTGTAATTTTTCTGACTCCCTTAGTTTTCTGACTTGTCAGACCAACTCTATTTACTTTCTTTTGTCTTAACAGACACTGTATATTTAGGATGTAATTTCTATTTTGAAGAACGTTCTGATGCTGTTTGATGTTGCTATAAGCTGAATGAAATTTCAGTGTAAACCTAGCTTATCTTTATATTTTTAGTTACTGTAATTACCTGTGTCATTCATCTGTGACTATTCTGAAACTTCATAAACAAAAGAATATGGTTTAATACAAGCTAAAATCATAAAGTTTATCTAGTATTGCTCTAAATCCCAGTATTCTGGAGATACTGGAGCAAAGCAGATGTCATCTAACATAAATACTTCACGCCTCTGTTAAGAGATAAAGTAGGAGGACATAATCTCTGAAACTTCCAAGAGGGTCTTAATGCATGAAGAAAGACATATATATTATAAAGAGGCACATATAAGGAAAACGTGCAGTGGAGAACATGAGTCTGAAATAACAATAAAGCATTTCATTAAATGAACTGTTTTGCTGTAACTCTGATAGTATTTGAATAAACACTTGATCAATTACTCCTGCAGAGAATGCAGTATATGAAGGAATATACTGAACTGTCAACCAATAGGTACAGTGAAGATATGTGTAGTCTAACTATACCTGATACTTATAATTAACTAATCAACAAGCCAAACAATTTGTAAAAACATGCATTTCATTTTGGAAGGGAAGGCATAAGAGCATTCTTCTTGAGAATTAATGGAACTTTCAGTGCAGCAAATTTATTTATTGGATGGTAAATATAATAATAAAATGATAAAAGAAATGTAATTTTTCTGTAATTCACCCCAGCAATGCTAAAGAAAGGAGTCTGAGACAAGAAAACTATAAGGCAAAACAGGATAAATCTATCCTCAAAAAAATGTTTTCCAGTCTCGTCTGTGGCAGTGACACTTCATTTCAAATACTTAGAGGCTGGTAGGGTGTGGTGTGAAATTTTAACTTGAAAGTACTTCTAATGGAGTTTATCAGTGGTTCAGAGATTTGGATTTTTTTAATGTTAAGTTATTTTAAGGTGTAATTCCCCTTTGTTTTTAGTATTAAGGACAAAACCATACAGGAATATAGTATTATTACTTGTCTTACCTTTTTTTAAGTTAAGAAAAGGCTTTTTTTTATATGCTTCTTAGTCTAACCAGTAGACAGTGATTATACTTCCAAATTAAGGGAATACTTCTGCAACTATCAGACTACAGGCAGTTTCACGTTAGGTGCCCTACCTAGTTTTCTTTGAACTCATTCCCTTACCTTTTAGTCAGTGTTTGTTCAGTTTTACTTAGTGTTTCACCCTTCCTTCCTGGCACCACCATCGTCTTTGTGCTCATCAGCTAGTAACTAGTTTGTGCTTAACCTACAAAGACTTCCAGCTGAGACATCATGCTGTAAAAGAAATATTTGGCACTCTGGAGTCAGTAAAGCCACTTGGAAAACGGGTGGACTAATTAACATTAGACAATGTAAGCTTCTCCTTGTATACTGTAAAAGTTTTGTTAAACTTATCAGGTCTGGGGGAGAGGTGTGTGTTTTTGTATGTTTTCTGTATTTTTTAGGTTGAAGGGGTGGGGTTTGTGGAGTTTCTTTGGAGGGGAAAGGGGATGTAACTTAAAGAACATAAGGATACTTATTTTCATGATATAAGAAAAGGTTGCTGCACTACCTAATAACATCTCTGATTAAATGGTTGATGGCAGATGAGGACGAAGCATAAGAACTGCTGCATCAAGATATATCAGTACTTCTTACTCTTTGTTATTACAAGAATGTATACAGATTTACTGAATAGAAGTACAGATATCTTGCATAAAATTATATCCTAAATATTTCAGCATTATGTTGATTTTTGGATTTAGTTAGGATTCCCATAAATACTGACCAATTACTTCAATAATATGGCATTATATCACTACCACAAAAATATAGGTCCTCTATTTCTCTTAAATAATATCACTTTGGCATTTCTGCACCTAGATACCTTGGTCATGTTTAACAATGAAAAAAAAATTACCATATATTTAAGGACTAGCTTGATCTTATGTAAATGAAACCCTGACTGTCATGGTTTAACCCCAGCCTGCAGTGCAGCCAAGCCCCAAGCAGCTGCTTGCTCACTTCCCCACCAGTAGAAATGGGGAAGAATCCGAAGGGTACAAGCTACAGGACTCCTGGGTGGAGGTAAAAACAGTTTAAGAGGGAAAGCAAAAGCCATGCAAACAATCAAAGCAAAACAAGGAGTTAATTCACTGTGTCCCATGGGCAGGCAGGTGTTCAGCCACCTTCAGGAGAGCAGGGCCCCATCACACATGATGGTAATTTGGGAAGACAAACACCATCACTCCAACTCCTTTCCTGCTTCTTCCCCACACTTTATACACTGAATATAATATATGATACAGAATATCCTTTTGGTCAGTTTGGGGCACCTGTTCTGGCTGTGTCTCCTCCCAACCTCCCGAGCACCCCCAACTTTCTCACCAGCAGGGTAGTATGAAAAGCAGAAAAGGCCTTGGCTCTGTGTGAGCCCTGCTCAGCAATAACAAAAAACATCTCTATTAACAACCTTGTGCTCAGCGCAAGTACAAAACACAGCCCTACACCAGTCACTGTGAATGAAATTAAGTCTACCCCAGCTAAAACCAGCACACTGTCATTTCGACTCTGTTCAGCAAGTACTGACATGTTACCTGTCCTTTATCTAACTTTAGTATCTTGGATGGAAGACAGCTATTTAAAATTACCATCTGAGAATGAGGTAGTGCTCAAAAGGATAGAGGTTTTTTTTCATTAGTAACTATGTCTCTAACAAGTAGACCATTCATTACCTGCAGCAGGATCTGTGGTACAGCTCTAGTAAAGATCCTAAATGGTGCTATACCCTGAGTAATTCTAAAGAGGGGCTGCAATTGAAAAACTGTGCTTGGATTAAAGTATTCAGTAATATGAGTGGCGCATCCTGTTCCCTACAGGAGAGACCTCCTCGTGCTCTCAACTAAATGAATTTCAGTAGAGTATGATTTTTTTCCCTATATGACATGTTCCAAAGCTTCAATGAGATTTGTTTTTCAGAAAACTAGAGTATATACTGCATGTTTGATGTTAAGAGAAAGGATATATTGTATTCCTTGTAGCATGTTTGCTGTATTACAGGATAGTATTACACACCTGCTTTGCTTTTCAGATCCTTTCTAACTATATCTGACACTCTAGAAAAAATTCACTTCATCATATGCATGTCAGCCTATATTGGGAACAAAGGAGCTACATCACCAAAACATAAGCAGTTAATTAGAAAGTTACAAGACAGAAACATGGATATTTTCCCAACACTATACACTTTGTAGCAGCGGCTAGGTCCCATGCTGAAACCTGGAAGCAGCTATTGCTGCAACAACCAATGGGGTATGTTTTGTTGTTGTTTTGGGGTTTTCTGAGGAATTTGTTTTTCTTTTTGTTGTTGGTTTGGGTTTGGAGGGATACAGGAAAAGGTAGACCTTGTTATTCTACTATAGAGTATCTTCTCTGAAGAATTATTGATTCTATGTGCACCAAAATGTTTGATTCTTTGAGGTGTATATTGCAACAGTGAACACACCAACTTTCTGTTTAATTCTCAAAAATTGGTAATCTGGGACTTGTGCAGTTTTCGCAGCTGAATGTGTGCCTATCTCTATACATATCAAGGATCACTGTCTTTAGAATTTTTAAAAGACTGATAATTCAGGAGAGTTTCAAACTTCAGAACAAAAATAGACTGTCATTAATAAATAATACATACTGTTAATAATTAGTTCCTATGCAGTATCCATTATTGCCATTCCATATAGAAAACAATTAGTCCTTTAAGACTTTGTCTGCAATGACATAAAAGTAAACTGCTTCAGGGAGTCGTTGCCATAAAGTTAACTCTGATGGCTGTGGTCCTTGGTGGGTTTAGCTGTGGAGATAAAAGTAATGAGGCTTGAGAGCTCTCAATAAGGGAACTGCTGTGGGCTATTACTTTATTCCCCACCTTTCCTGTTTCATTGGTTTATGTTCCTCAGTTTCCTACAGAGAAAAATAAGGAGAATCTATCTGCTTCTGACATAGCTCATCTTTTTGAAGAGGAACTCATTCTGGAGTCATTTGTCATTTATTTTCCTCTGTTCTGCAGGATCGTTCTGTTTGCCCCAGACAACCTTCTACAGAATGTTTTACCACATATCTTTTCACTCATCCTTGGTTCTGATCTTGAAGATTTTAGTAGGTGCATGCTTTCCTGTACCTTGTTTGTACAACTATCCCACAAGTCCCTAATTGCTTTTGTGGTTGCCTACTGTTTATACTTAGTGGCATTACAGTGTTAATGGAAACTTATGTACTGTCACCACTAATACATATTTCTTTGCCTTGGTTCAAGGAAAGTTGTGGTGGGTTAATCTTGGCTGCCTGTCAGATGCCCACCAACTTGCTCTTTTAATGCTTTCTCCTCATGCTGGGGAGAAAATACTTTGAAAACATTCATGGATTCTGGAAGGACAGGGAGATTACTGTTTTGGATTAAAAAGATTCAGCTTGAGGAAATTGATTGGATTTATTGCCAGTTAATAGTAGAGGTGTGAGAAACAAAATCACAACTAAAAGCACCTCTTCCCATCCTCCTTCTTCCCAGACTCAACTTCACTCCTAATTATCCTACCTTCTCCCCCTCCCCAGGAAACACAGGGAAAGATAGGAGATTGTGGTTAGTTGTCAACACTTTGTCCCCATCACTCTTTCCTCCTCACACTGTTTCCCTCCATGTGGTGTCCCTCACACAGAATACAGGGCTGATATCTGCTCTGACAGGGGCCTTCACAGGCTGCAGAGGGACAACTCAACACTGCAATATTCTCTGAGAGCTGCAGAGGAATCCATGCTCCATGGAGAGGACTTTCTTCTCTTGCTCTTTGTCCACTCACCTCAGAGTCTACCCAGTTGTTTCTGTCATGTTTTTCCCACTCTTCTTTTGTAGCAGCTGTACAGAACTTTTTACTCTTTCTTAAAAATATTTTTGTTGGGAAAAAAAAAAATTGTTACCACCATTGCTGATTAGCTCAGCTTTAGTTGTCCTCCTCTCACAGAAGTCACCCCTGCAGCTCTCTTCACTGTCAAAACCTTGCCACATAAACCTAATACAGAAGAAAATGTCAAATATAAAGTGCTTAATCTGCTTCTGCTTCAGGGGTGCACAATGCTTAACTGAGAAGATAGTCAGGACTCAAGACAGAAAGTCACTATTAAATAGTTACTGAACGTTACATCAGAGAGCAGTGAGCTGACAGACCTGATTGATTTTCTTTGCCCTGAACTCAGACAAGAAATGTGAAGAAGTGTGGGAGCAAACATAAATACTGTGGCCTGCACTTAGTGTTCATTTTATTTCTGCTGAGGATCACTAAACTTTGCTTCTACCTATGGAAGTACAATAGCCAGTCTGTACAACATAAAAAAAACCAAAAACACAAAAAGACAGAAAAATTGGATCACAGAGGTTAAGGGAATTTTATCATCATTTTAATTACGTGATGGAAAACATATAGGACTTTCCAAATAGTAAGAAGTAAGATAAGAACTGCATGTAGGATTTGTTTGTACTTCTGCAAAGATCTAAAAATTAATGTAAACTGCAGTAGCCTTTTCTGGCTACTACTTTTCTGGCTATTCACTTTCATTCTATTGGGTATTTCTGAGTAACATTGCTTGAAGTTTTTGAATTATTTTAAAATAAGTTGCATTGGGAATCAGTCATTTAAGAACAGAAAATCACACTAAATGAGGAATTGGGCTGTGTGATGCAAAGTCTGTGCTTATATTTATCATTGGCTGTCCAGCCTTTAAGTGGTATGAATATACACCAGTCAGATGTCACCACGTCTACTTTATCTCTTCAATGCCATCTTAAAGTGATTTAATCTCTATTGTAATTAGGTATGTTATCCTATTTATTCACTAGTCTTCATATGGTGTTCCTGATTTCACTTGTACTGAACTGAAATAACTGCATTTCTTTTCTAGAACTTGGGAAAACAAGAGTTTGCATAATCTAGTGTCATACAGCACTCTTTCCTCTTTGGTGGCTGTGTGCCTTTACAGTTTGAGAAAAATCTGTTCCTTTGGGGACTTGTTCTTTTTGATGCAGCTGTTTATTCAGCCTTGAATTTGCAACAGATATGCATCCAGGAGCTTTATTTTTATACCACAGGTAGAAACAAACCCCTCTAAATTTTTGCTCTTTTATACACCAGTATTTCAACTCTTTTACCTTCAGATATTTTCAGACTTAGGAACTATTTGATTACATTGTAGTTGATAATTCAGTAGTATCTTCTGATTCTTGTTTACATTTTTTAACACCTTAATGGAATTTGAAGGGAAGAAAACCTTCTCTATTTCTTTCCTTTGACGGAAAACAAGTAAGGATCTCAGATGCTTTTATAATTAAATTAGAATGTAAATGATGTATGCTTTTTATGACATGTTCTTAAATTTTCTTATTTCTATGTACACTGTAGTAAAACAAACATACATACCCAAGGAAAAAAAATCACTCTGCATAAGGCACATTTTGCAAGGCCTTCACTTAAAATTTAGAGTTTAGTAAGAGTTTCTGTAGCTAACCTAGTTTTCCTGAATAAATTGTAAGTTTGAGCTTCATACTCAAATAGAAATATTTGCATCTGCAAATAGGTATAATCCATTTACTAGAGAGTATAGCCAGCTGTTCTCTGAAATCTCACTGTCCCATATGCAAATCTAAAATTTACTTGCTTTCCTTTGATGTTGCTATTGGAATCTAGGAGGTGTGATAAACTTGAATCAAAATGCCATGACTGTGGAAAACAGTAAAGTAGCCAAAGCTGTTCTGAAACAGAACAATTAAAGGTAGTGCTTCAAAATGAAAGGTTGAAGAGAAATGTTTAAAATTCCTTCCATCTCTGGAGGGAGGGGGATTGTCTTTAGTTACTGGGATAAAAGGTAACTGTCTGTCATGGTTTTCTGAGTTCTGAATGTGCTCAGGTGGATAGTTAAGCCTTTGGGGGGATAGAACAGGGTAATCCTTAGAGGTTCAAGTTTTTATCTTTTCACATGAGAGCCTGAGTAAAATGTCTTAATATAACTTCATTGCAGTATAATGGAAAATAATATATAAACTCCCCCAGAAAGCTTTATAAAAAATATGCAAGAACATGCTGCTTGGCTCATTAAGAGAAATAATGATGTAGAAGCATGTTATTAAGCTACAGAACAAGTGCTTGGGTTTTTCCCCAGGATGCATCTTTCAGGGAACAGCTATCTGCTCTAGCCAGGGGTCCTCTACAGGCTGCAGCACAGATACCTGCCCCACCAGGGGCCGCAGGGACTTCCCTGCTTGGGGATTTAGCTCCAGCTGCTCCACACAGGGCCTGCTTGGCAGACCCCTCAGTGCTGCCACTGGCACGTGGGCACTAGTACATGACACAAAAACTTTCTTAGTACAGAAACCTTTAATAGCCTTCTGAAATTGCAAACTGTGTTTTCAATACATTTTTAGAAAAGGTTGGACATCTTGTCATTTCTTCTTCCCTATTTTCCCTGCTTTTACACACATGCTTGCACTTTCAAGGTCTATTTCAGAACTTTCCAGAGATAATTTTGGATGTTTTTGCCAAGTATAATAGATTGTTACAGTTTATGTTAGCCTTTGTAGATTCACAGACTTTGCAGTCTGGTGAAAATGCTTCTCCCCGTGTGGTGGCTACTCCAGGCCAGACTAGTCCTGTCGTGCTGTCCCTCATTCAAGAGGAACACTGCTCACCAGGGCTGTCACTTAGCCCATGTCACTCTAAGGGAGTTTCAGTGCTTCTCAGGGTGATGTGTGGTGTAGAATGATAAATGTCAGTACATTCATCAGAAGGCATGGGGAGATGACAAGAACGGGAATGTGTGAGAACAGAGGGAACAAATCTTTTCTAGCACTGCTATTTTTTGCATGCTATTTATGTTCAAATGAAACCTGTACTTAGGCCTTCCTTAGTCAAATACTTTATTGTTCAGCGTCACAGCTTAATGAATGAACAGAAAAAAAAACTAAAAATTATCAGGTTTGTTTTGTCCATTAGTTCTGCATCAAATTCAACAGGATTAAGAAGGATCCTTTTATATTCATCTGCCACTTCATTAGTATGTCTTTGTCACATTATTCAGTGTGTGCATGAAATACTTCTGGATTGTATCTGTCATTAGCAATGCTGAGAACTCATACAAATTCCTGAGCATTGTTATTTTAAGTAAGCATTAATGCTTTATGTTGAATGATGGCAGTGACTGTGACAAAACATTTTCTTGACAAACTAGTAGCAAACATGTAGTGCTTCTCAACATTTCTTATAATTGCTGTAAACTAAATTTTGGTGTATTCACAAAGGATGTTCAGAAACCTGAATTCTGCAGGGAGCTTTTAAGCAGCCTATAAATTTATTGTATTTTTCTTTTAGTTAAAAATGGCATAATTTCAGAGTAAATATATTTAAATCAAAAGTAGACTTTAACTAATTAGTTAAACTAATTAAACCTAATTAGTTTGGGCTGAGAAATTGAAATTATACATGTTAATGTCTCTTCGTCAATTCTGAAGCCTGTCCTGCTAAAATAGTTTGTTGACTACTGTTCCTACTTTAAAAACTGGGTTGAATACTCAATGTTCTTGTCAAGTTTATAACCAAAATGATGGAATCTACTTTCCCCAAGTATTTTGTTATAATCAGTTTACCTTCCCGTACTCTTCTGTTCATACTATAGCCACAGGCTATATGGCTATAAAGCAGGACCATATTCCTGCTAGGAAATATGAAAACTTCTGAACTACTTTTAAAACACATTTTATATTAAAATACTAATACATCATTTAAATTAATATTTTTAAAGAGCTACATGAGAAAACAACACTAATAAAAGTGCTTTGAAATTCTAACCTTCATGAAACAATGCAGTGCCAACTGACTGCCTTTGAAAAATATACTTATGAAATAAAAAAAATCTGTTTCCAAAATGAAGTATTTGATCTTCAGAAAAAATGTGCAGAGGGCTTTGGTATCAAATCAAGACAGCAAAATGTCTTTTCTGTCCTTGCATCACAGTAATTCCTTTCTGACTGTCTCGATTTTATCTGTGAAATAGAGGGAGAAAACTGGTTGCCGCATCAGTAACCATCAGTTGATTTGATACGGTGGAATAAAAGACTTTCTGAGAGTAAAGGATGAGACAGATAAATTGAGGAGGAAAGCAATAGCAGCATCTAGAAGAGCAAGCATAAAGTTAACAACGAAATTTGGAAGCAAGAAAAACTGAAGAGTACTACTGGTTGCACGATGAAAAGTGAAGAGCATAACTGCCTACTTCTGCTTCTTGAATCACTGAAGAATGTTTTTAGGCATTGTGGCTTCCTTCTGATTTCTAGTACTACTTTTTTCTGTGAAAATTTTTTAATAATTTGGAGAGAATAACAATTTTCTTAAGGAAAAAATATCAATGTGTGCATGCAAAAATACAAGGTAATCTTTCAGAATATTTTTTTTTAAAGTTTTGCTGTCTTAAAACTATGTGAAGCCTGTAAGAAAATTTATTATTCATTTTTGCATATATCCTTACTGTTTATATGACCCTACAACTTATCCCCCTTCATAAAATGCTACATCTTCTCAGTAAGTCCTCCTAGATACTAAAAGTTGCTCACAGTTTCTGGTAAACCAAGATGATCATGTCCTAGAGCCTCAGCCACTCCTCACATGGTAGGTGCTTCAGCTATAAGGTGCTTGGAAGCCCCACTGCTGAACCCAGTACAGTTTGTCAATCCTTGCCAGCTAGGCATAGAATCCAGATGTGCTCTCGAAAGTGCTGAAGTGAGGGTGGTAATCCTTTTTCTTGATGTCCTAGCTGTGCACTGATGGATGTTTTCCAGAGTGCTACTGGCCATCTTGGCAGCCCTCACTGCTTTGAAGTCTGAGTATATATTTTCTCATGCACAACTCAGCTTTATTTTATGATTGACTTCTAGTAATAATACTTCAAATTTTACACTTTCAGGATGACTATGACAAAAAACATTCTTTTAGTCAAGAAAATTTTTAAATCGGACCCAGTTATGACTACGCTTTTCTGTGTTATAAGGGATTCTAATAATAGTAGGCATATGACAAAAGAACTTCTCAAGGCCAAGAAATGTGTTCTTTATTTACTTAAACACCTTAAGCATGTTCATTTAAACATGAACCCATGTAGTACTTTGAATATGAAAGAAAATATAACTTGAGATTTTTTGACATCTCTGACAAGTGATGTTAGTCACTCTTCTGAAAGATTAGATGTGGGGCTCTCTCTTTGTTGTCCTCTCACTTTACCGATGCCATCTAATTTCTCTTTGCATTTTCAAATAGTGTCTGAACCCAGACTCTATTTCCACTGTAGAATCAGTGACCAGTTTAAATGCAGTTGAAATGCAAATATTATTTTAATACCTTATAAAGGCTGGGAAAATGTTAATAATTTTGAATAGGTTCTTAGATTGTAAAAAGGTAAACAATTTCTGTTGCTAGTATTCCAATATCTGTTTGTTTGCAGAAATGTGGAGTTAAAATTCTTGACAGGAACAAAGTTATTGTTATTTATCTGTAGAAGGATGTCTCATATGCTTTGCTAATTTGCCTTCAAATTCTGTGCCTAATTATTTGAACTTTTAAGTTGCCACTTATAACTCAATTGCAATTAGCAGAACTCTATTGCTGTTACAACTTACTGCTACCCATATTCTTCATTCTTTCCCCAGATGCAGCACCTTTACTTGACTACCTTTTACCAAGGATTATTATTTTTTGTTATATAATAATGAGTGCCAAGGTGATATGTTCATTTTACATACTTTACTTCTAGCTTTTCTTTGTGAAGTAATGATTACAGATATCAGAAAGATTGTGCAATCTCCTGATTACTGATTATCCCTGATATACTTAAAAGCATGGGCTTTTTCTCCTTTCATTCTAATTGCTCATCTTTGGATTTGCTGACTCTTCTTTAGTAATGCATCCCTTCAGATTATAGGGAAAAAAAAAAAAAGATATTTTCCTTGCATTTCTTCTCTTTAGTTAGCATACTTGTCAATGATCCAACGAGGATTACCAGGTCTCAAGGAGACATGAGCAGTTATTGGCTGCTAGAAAGATGTTTATTGTATAAAAGCATCAGTCTCGAAGGCAAAGAGCTCAGAGAGTTAGAATCCTTGCTAAAAGCTTTTGGTATAAAGTCCCAATGTTCTGGGCAGCAGTTTCTTGGCATGGAGTTCTGTTGTCCTGGGCTGCAGAAGCAGTTGCAGTAGTTCTTCTTCTTGGTGATGATGATGGTGCTGCTGTTCTTCTTCTTCAGGTGTGTGTGTGTGTGTGTGTGTGTGTGTGTGTGTGTGTGTGTGTGATCCCCAATATAGGGGATTAAATTTGTAAATCATCCAATCAGCTAAAAACACGATTCTAAACCAAAACTTTCTACACCAATCTAAGCTTAATTCTAACATGTGAAAGCAATGTTGTTTTTACTTAGATCTTATATATAGGGTATTATCTCTTTATATGAATAATCCTATCTGTTCTATCTAAGAATGCAAGCTATATTTTCATTATGTCTAGAGCTAAGTTGAATCTGTGAAGGGTATTATCACTGAACTTTAAACTGGGTAATAAGGCTTTTCACTAGCTAACACAGACTCTTAAGGCATTTAAGCTATATTAGAACTTACTTAAAATTAAAATCTATATTTAAACTTACTTAAAACTAAACTTTTACTTTATATCTGTGGCTTAATAGATTTAAGTTTCTCTAAAGGTTTTAACTCTCAAGGTTTTTATTCAATCTCTGGATTTCTTTTTCTCCCTGAGGGACTCAAAGAAGCTTCTGCTTCATGCATTCCAACACATATTGTACAACCAAAAGCATCCAAAAGATGACCATTGCATCTTCTTTTATAGTTGTTACCTTTATAATGATTGCTGTGACTTCAGCTCTTTTATATCAACACTCTTGTGGTGGACACTACTTGTGTGACAGCCTGCTTGGTACTGGCTGTGATATTTGCTATCAATTCTCATCAAGCTGAACAAAGATACCAGTTCATGTGTCAGGAAACTCTTATGCTTTTATTGCACAGTCACCTTAACTCCAGCAACCAGTCCACTGTTTTAGACTCAAATGTGCTTGCTAACTAGCCCTTGAATTTTACAACACAGTTCTCAAAAGTGATGCTAACAAGCCCTTAATCTTTACACTACAATTCAATAAACTCTCAGCTCCCACAGTAAACTTCTCAAAGGTGCTGGATCACAATCCACAATACATCTTTTCTCAAAGGTGTTGGCTAATGAGACACAACACACTTCCAAAAATTCCTGACTCCCACAACAAACTTCCCAAACTGGGAATATCATACTCACACCCAGAGGAAGGAAGAGAGGAGAGAAATAATGGTGGAAAAGAAAGAGGACAAAGAAGATCATCAATCCTTAGACCCCCTGAAGGTCCTACTGCATGAATGGTCTGGAGCTGTGACATCAAGACAAGGAAAGAGAAAGAGAGGGAAAAGAGAGTGAGTTACCCTGGCACATGCCTCTTATGTAAATTAGAGTTTTCACGACATTCATTCATGCATGTGCAGACAGCCCTTTTGTGCCTTTCAGGAAGTCAGTCAGGGTGAGGGGAGAACACACATGAGTACAAGCCCCAAGGCAGAAAAGGAAGATGGCTCAGAAGGGTGTGTATGTGGGATCCTCCCTTCCAATCACAACTTTCCTGTCACAACAGTCAGAATGCTTGAGACAAAACTTGTTCATGCATGTCCTTCACAACCTGAATTTCAGCTTCTGTGAAAGGCTTGGAATTTCTCCTGTGGTGGGTTATAGACCCAAAGTATCAACTAATTCTCTTATTTCAAAAGCAATGATGTTGATACCAAAGAGTGAGAGTAGACTTTTGAAAATACATTAGATACTTACATGCAGAAGAAGAGGATATAAATGATAATTTGGAAACATAATTGTTGAGATTATTGGAATTCTACCACTTTAAAAGTATATGGAATTTTGACTCCAAAATACTAGCTGACAAAGCTAATACTTCAAAAATCACCTGGTCTGTTATACTGATTTGCCTGTTGAATTAAGGAAGTGCATTGGGTCTGGCTGAGCTGGAGTTCCTTTCCCCACAGCAGCCCTCACAGTGCTGTGCTCTGCATTGGTGGCTGGGAAGGTGTTGATAACACACCAGAGTTTTGGGTACAGCTGAGCAGCGCTGGCACAGCATCAGCGCTGTCTCTCAGCATTCCCCACATCAAGGGGCTGGGGGTGGGCAAGATCCTGGGAGGGGACACAACCAGGCCAGCTGACCAAAATTAACTGGAGGGGTATTCCATACTGTATGACAGTATCAGCTCAGTTATAAAAGCTAAGGAAAGGAGAAGGAAATGAGGGCATTCACTATTTGTAACACTTGCCTTCCAGAGAAATTGCTATGTGAGCAGGAGTCCTGCTTCCCAGGGGATGGCCAGACATAGCTTGCTGTGCTGATGGGAGGTGGAGAGTAAAACCTTTCACCTCTTTTTTCTTTGTACTAGCTTTCACTTTTGCTTTAGTAAATTTCCTTATCCTAAACCAAAGTTTGTTTTTTTTCCATCTTAATTTCTGTCCTGTGTCCAGCTTAGAAGGGGATGTAATAGAGCAGCTTGGGGCACACCTGGTTTCCAGCTAAGGTCAACCCATCAAAGAAAGTATAGATGATTTCAATGTAAGTCTCAAATCTGTATCTTCCATGGCTTTATGCAATTAAGGATTTGTCTTGGCTTTATTGAAGACAGCAATATATTTGAAGACAGCATCAAAGGCAGTGTGATTGATGTACTTAAGAATGCTCTTAGCTGGTACAAATTTCAGCATGCACTTGTTTGATTAAAATGCAGCCTCATTCTTGAATGTTATAAAAATTTTAAGAAGTTTAATTAGAAGTGTATAAATTCCAGCATCTGAAGAATTTTTTTCTTCATTGGAAGTCTATTTTGCAGTGTAGTCATGGATCATTGATATCACTGCACAAGGCATATTTGCAAAAGAAGGACTTAGATAAAGTAAGGGGAGTTTTCAAATAGTATTTGAAAGATTAAATTAATATTTGCAATTATTCTTTTTTTTTTTTTTTTTTTAATAGGGTAAATCAAAGTGAGACCTAGATGTTTAAGGCATAAAGCCCTCAGCTTTAACTCTGGAGGGAAAGAAATTTCCTGTGTGGTGTTGGAAGAAGGTGAGTAATCTGGATTCACTTCTGTAATTCATTTTTCTTATGTTGTCTATAATAAAATTAAAAAAATCCCAACACTATAGTGGTATATGACTGTCTACATATATATATATTTACTTTATTGAATTATTTTTATAAGATTCATTCATAAATATCTACTTTATTTTGTAAGCAATGCTTGAAGCACCTTCATTCCAGTTTGTTTCTGTTTGGAACTTTGCATTGAGGAGTGAGCACACTAGCCAAAAGAAGGGAAGCTCTGGTTTCTGCAGGTCTCAGGGTAGTAGTAGCTTGCCTAACCTTCAGAGAGGCATGAAAACTAGGATAAACAGTAAAATGTCTTTTTATCTCTGTGTACCAGGCAAAAGAAGTATTTCCCTTCAGATGTGAAAAAGAAATCATATTTTACTGATGAATTAGTTTCAAAATGGTAGTGTTAACTTATTTTCTTAGAAAACTTGCAGCAGCATTTGTGGTCTGTTCATTCCAAGCATCCTTGAACAATCCAGTTTGGAGTCAAAAGAAGAATCAGAAAGGTATGTCAAATAAAAAATATTTTTGTCTTTTTTTTTCTTACTTATATATGTACTCATAGTGCAATTTCTTTTCACTGAAATACCAAATAAAAGACATAAAACCCAAAGATAATTATTAATGGCAGCACTTAAATGATTAAACATAGGGTTGTATAAAATATATACAATTTTAAAATTTTTAAATCCATGCTGATAGAGGAAGTGTGTTTGTGCTTTTGCTTTTTATGCTTTTGAGGTTTGGAATTTTTGAGGGTTTTTTTGGTTTATGAAGGATTGCTTACTGTTAATGGTATTCAAAATTCATAAGTATCTTATAGGCCAAGCTGAAGATCTAAATCTGAAAAGCTGTTACTTGCAGAAGAAATGTCAGTTTCAGGAACATCTAGGAAGCAGTTTGCATCTACAAACTGCCTTCTTTAGCAACCTTCCAGGAATCCTACAGAGATGAAAGACATCTTGATATGATTAATCTTATAACTTCAGGAAAAGTAGGCCGATGAAAAGGATCCAATTGTTTCTAAAAAAGCTTCAATATCACAAAATGAATAATGCCAGATGCCTGCAGAAGCAGTGTCCCCTCTCCATAAGTGAAGAAAATTCTTTTGTTCTGGGATGAGAGCAGAGGTGCTGAGAGAATCAGAGCATTTAGGTTGCTACTTTTTAAATTTACACTTAGTTTTTCACGGTAGGTTCTTATATGACCAGTTAAAGGTTGTTGAGTCCACATAAAAGATGAAGCTGTATTCAGGAGGTATGATGTTTTGAGCAATCTCAGTCTTTATGGTATATGAAACTGCTGTGACACACAAGGTGAATTAATCAAGAGCAGGTTAAGTAGAGCAAGCAATACCAAAAATTCTCCTTTTGGATACTGGATCTAGTGCTGGCACAATCTGCAGAAGAGTGTTCTAGCGTGGTGTGCAAGGGAGTTTCATGAACCTGGGAAACCTGAGAGAAACAGAGAGACCTCCCCAAGAGCCTTCAACTTACATGAAGAAACTACAAGCCTGTCAGTCTGACCTCAGTCAGAAGGTCAGAGAAGGTCCTAGAGCATGTCATCATGGGTGCCACTACATGACACCCACAGTACAGCTAGGGCACAGGCACAACCAGCATGAATTTAGGAAAGGCAGGTCCTACTTGACCAACCTGTCCTCCTTCCATGAAAAGTGGCCATCTTAGTGAATGAGGGAAAGGCTTTGGTTGTTGTCTACCTGGATTTTAGTAAAGTCTTTGCCACTGTTTCTCACATTTCTCAGCATTTTCCTGGAGAAATTGGCTGGTTATGGCTCAAACGGATATATTGTTCACTGGGAAAAAAAAATGGCAGTGATTGATTCCAAAGAATAATGGTGAATGGACCAGCTGTTGTATGGTCACAAGTGGTGCTCCCCAGGTCTCAGTATTTGGGCTAATCCTGTTCAATAGCTTTACTGATGATCTGAATGAAGGGATTGAGTGCATCCTAGATAAGCTTGCAGATGACACCAAGCTGGCCAGAAGTTTTCACCTGCTGGAGGGTAGGAAGGCTCTGCAGAGGGATGCGGACAGACTGGATCATCGAGGTCATTTTTCAACAAGGCAAAGTATGTTTATCACTCTCTACCTGAAACAAGGTCGTAGCAAGGTGGGGGTTGGTTTATTCTCCCAAGTAACAAGCAAGGAAATGGCCTCAAGTTGCATTGGGGAGATTTAGACTAGTAGGAAAAGATTTAGATAGGAAAAAAATTCTTCACCAAAAAGCTTTCCAAGCATTGGGATAGACTGCCCAGGGAAGTGATTGAGTCACCATGTCAAACTGTTTAAAGGATATGTAGATGTGGTACTCAGTGACACATGGTTTAGCAGTGGACTTGGCAATGCTGAGTCAAATGTTAGACTTTGATGATCTTAAGGGTCTTTTCCAACTTAAATGCTTCTATGATTAACAGGTCTGGATACCACAAATATATATTTACTGATGGAATAATCATGATGCATGTATGACTGAAGATTCTTATACTCTGCTCCTCTGTACTGTGCTATTACCCAGAAAGGTTCTCAGGATGATAGTCTCTATACTAAAACAGCTGAAATGCGTAATGAGACACTGATGCTAACCTAAAACACTGTTTCCCATCCAATGCAGCTCTGTTCTTTCTTAAGGTTAATATATTTGCTGCAGACATGTCAGCCTCTGCCATATTCCATCCTTCCATTTTATTAAAAAAAATAATATCTAGTTAATTGTTGATTTAAAGTTTTGCTGGATTTTCTACTGATACATAATTTATGTATGAGTAAAATGTGTACATAATGTGTATATAATAAATGTGTATAAAGTGTATATAAATGTTACATGTGTATAAATGTTATAAATGTGTATATAAGTGTATATAATAAATGCGTATGTGTTATCACTGTATGTGAAGGATGTGACCTTACCCAAGGAAAACTGCAAGGTTATGCTGCAGGTTAGCACTTTGAGAAAGCTTTTTTAATTGAATGATGTTTGCTATTTTATCTTGCAAACACTTTTCCTGAAAGGATGAGGTAACAGAATGGCAGTGTAAAACTGTTCTATGAAACCTGATGGTGTGCTGTAAATGTTTGACCTTTCTATCATTTAAGCAACAAGACACTCCAGGGTGTGATGTTGAAGAATAATATTAACACAGCTCACTTATACTGAGTTTAGCATGAATGCTGATATCATACAGTAATGGGCACCCTGGAGTGTTTTATGGAAGTATAAAATGACAGATAAATTGTTACAGGGGATTTATTATGTCTATATATTCTTTAAATAATCAGCACAAAGCTGTATTTAAAAACAAAACAAACAAAAAGCCCACTTAAACATGAACAGCTCTTAAACAAATCCAAAAGTTTTAAAATTATTATTATTATTTATATCTATTTGTTGGTTTAGATTAGGAAATATTGCCATAATCTCTAATATAAATATATAATAGTAAAAAATGCCTGTCTGAAAGAGACTAATTGAAGTAGATTAACTAGTTAGTTTTGTAAATAAAGGTAATTTCTAAAGAGGATTAAAGACTATTCAATCATTTTGCTTCCAAGTTTGGGTATTCTCAAACAACTTAGTAGCTCAGTAACAACAATATATTACTTCCCAGTGTTTTGTTGTAAATGTATATTTTTATCTCTTTCTTGTGTTTTACTATGTCCCTTAACACCATTGCTTGATGGTCTTTTTTCATTTTGCCTCTTTTGCATGTTCTTTTCATGTAGGAATTTCCCTTGCCTCTTTATATTCAGTAAATGCCTTAATAAGATTTAAAAACAATAAAAAATATATTAAAGAATATAAAGAACCCCAGCAATGATTACATTGGAAATTACATGGAAATCCTTCCTTGTAGAGGTGAAAGGGTCTTGTGCTTTTATGCTGATGCCATTGTCTTATTTGCAGACCTGGCTTCTTTGGGAGTACTATGTACCAAATTACAAAGGTAGTTCATGTCTTGTAAACGTAGGTACATATATGCTCAAAAGAACAGAAGGACAGTAGGACACCTATTGTTAGGGTGTCATTGCAGTCTGTGTGTGCTTCTGTGTGCTGCAACAGCCTCTCCCTCACCCACATGAGCTCTGATAGTCTGTACATAAAATTAAACTTTTCTGAGCATTATTAGTTTGGAATAAGCTTTAATATCTGAAAGCTTATTTTTAGTGGTTGATTTTCTGAACTTTACTGCTTGAACCATAATTCTAAAATTTGTACACTTTTTAACCATCCCTTAGGATTTTTAATGTTAATGAAAATATTACAGGAAATATCATGTGTAAAGCTGGGTAAGGAACCCAAGGCTAACTTGGGGATAATTGACCACTGTACCAAATCAATCTACATACAGATTTTGGAGCACCTAACCACCTTCCTATAATGCTGTTTGTAGTTCACAAATCAGAAGGAAAATGCATGTGCAGTGGAGGTGAAGGATGTTCTCGTGTTGCAAAAGGCAGGTTCAAGAAGTATGCCGTGCAGTGGTAGCAGAGGGAACCTCAGCCTGCTATTAATGATTCTTAGAATCATTAAATAGTTCCAGACTGTTACACTAACTGAAACTAAAGGAAACTGGGTTTACTGTCCCATAAAAACTTTAAAGAATTAAACTTTCTTCCCAGTAAGAGAATTTCCATTAACAATAAGAATTTATCCATCCCAGAATAACCCAACAGTCAATAACTTATTTCCATTCTGAGCAGAAATTTTGGTTATTCAAACACTCAAATATTGATGTGAAATCTGGTATACTGTCTGAGGGAAATGCATAGGATTTTCCTATACTTTTGGGTTTTACCTTTCTAAAACCTTTGTTATTGTTTTATTTGACTTCCACCTGGCCAAATAGAAATGCATTTCTCTTTGTTGATGAAGAATACCTTCATGGAAGTCACATTCTTGCCTTAGAAAAATAAGCTTGATCACAGTACTTTAAATGCCTGGCACCAGCCAAAACTATGCAGTGATAATCTTGCTTACAGGTGGAAAGATTAGTAATACAGTGCTGTGGCAAACAGTAAAGGTAAGAAGACTTTCAGTAACCGTGAAAATATGCCCCAGGAAAGAAAAAGCAGAGAACTTAGACCTAGCTGCAGCTGCAAGGTCTGAAAGTAAAGAAGATACAATAATACAATATGAAAGGACTCGAAAGAATAGTTGAGTTTTTAGGCTTGGCCAAGATAGACCTTAAGACTGCAGAAAAATATGCTTACCAAGATAGTAGAAAGTTTTAAGCTTAATAACAGAGTATGGTGTATTGTTAATAGAAAGCAAACATGCAAGCATTGTTTGAAGGTTTATGTGCGTTTCTAGTGATTGGATAGAACAATTGTCTGTAAGCTTTAGCAATATTCTATTGGCTGAAAAATTTACAAAATATTCTGTAACAAAGAGATCTTAAGCTGCTCGTGGCAGACATGAGCCATCTCCTGTATGTGTAGCTGAGACTGGTGCCCAGAATAAACGCTCGTTATTCGTCACCTGGCAGTCCCATCCCATTTGTGAAAAATTAACCTCCAACACAGGGCTTCTGTGTCTAAGGCCCCTTCCAGCTCAAACCATTCTCTGATACACATTTCCTTTGTGGAAACAAGAGAGTGAAGGTCTCATGGGCCTTTGCAGATCTCACTACTTAAGAAGCATTTTCAGCTAATGATCATGCCAACAAGACCAGCACAACTTTCTTAAGAAAGAAGTTGATTATTCCTGTCAGCCTCTGTACTCCTTATCAGGAGGATTTCAATCCTGTTGTTATTTACCATGTCCTGTTTGTCTGACACAGTATTGGTGCAGAATGAATTGTACAACCTAAAGGTTGTATAAACTCTGACCCATATGGGGAGAATTCATATCAGCAGTGTGACACATTGCTGCTGCTCTGTATTCTCTCCTATAGCTGCAGTAACAAACACACTGCCACTGTTCCCACCCCATCCAAGTTGTATTCTGGGTTTTCCCACTCCACCATTACCTTTGATGAAAAGACAGTTTGCAGAAACATTAAAATTGTTCCTTTCATAAGGATCTGTGAGATAAACCTCTGCAAAATGCATGCCCTGAAGAAGATATCATATTTAATATGTTTCATCAAAAACATGTATACATGCATACATGCATGCAGATTTCCTGAGTTAGCAGAGAATAGTTTATGATTAACAAAAATGCAGTCAATTTTGTTTATAGAGCTGTAATTTGTCTTACTGATCCAGTATGTGCACACAACCCTTAAATTCCGGATCATGTGATGGTACGTATTTGATTTTCCTTTTTTTTTTTTTTTTCTTTTTTGTGGGGGAAAATGGAGGTAGGAAAAGTATTTCTGTAAAAAATTGTAAATTGATTTCTGTACAAAAACAGTACAAGATGCCTTAAATATTATTGAAGTATAACTGTAAGACATTTGTGCAGGTAATATGGATGCGTAAGTGAAATGAATACAAGTTGGGAAACTTCAAACAACATAGAAACAGAAAAATGCATTAGTGAACATATACTATATTCTACTAGTACACAGAATGTATCCACCTTTGTTCTGGTTTAACCAATGCTCCAAAGCAAAAGCCCAAACAGGTGAAAAGTTTAGATTGGATTGGGACTGTGAAGCTGGAGACCACAGCTTTTTTGTCTGATGACCTAAAATAGCTGCAAAATTTAAACCTAGTGCAAAAGATTTTTAAATGGGCCAAGTGCTGCAGAATTAAATAAAAATACTGTGATCTATCAATTACCAAAGCTGGGTTATTAATTTTATTAAAACATATTTTTATTATAGAAGAACAGATCCCTATCCAGGTCAGATGTAATCAAGAAAAATGATAATTTTCTGGAAAAAGTAGGATGGTCTGACTCAAAGCATTTCATTAAAGGGACAAGACCTTTTTAAATAAGAATGAGAATGAAGACAAACATGAAATTTCATTACTAAATGATAAATGACTTATGATTGATTTAGTTTTCACAACTCACACATTTCAAAATGTCACATTTACACTAAAATAATCTTTTCAGGAAGAATATGTGGCAGGTATAAATATTTTGCTAAATAGTCTCATGCTTGACTGAGTTCTCTCCATTTGCAGTTCATTATTTTGTTTATTTAAATGACAAGTGGTATACTAGTTTTTTTTAATAAAAACAAACTCTGTCTTTTAAGATATGAAAATAAATTCTATAATGCAAACTATAATTAAATAAGGACAAAAATGAATTAGAATTTTGAGTCTGAAATAGTTTTCAAATGGATTTTTTTATTTGTTATTCAGGCCTCCTAACAAAGATTGGTTAGGGGTTTTATTGTTGTATGCTTCTGTGTTTTGGGTTTTTTTTAACATGAAAGACAATGAAGAATTCTTTAAAGGAAATGGTAGATCTTAATATAAAACTATGTCACATGAATACATTTGAGTAACTTTTACAAAGCCTTTCAGCTTGCATGCAAATTTCTCACCATCTTGTGGTGTCATGTCACTGAAAGGTCATAGAATCATTTAGTTCTACTTTCTCTGACAATTTTTCAATATTATGTTCCAACAACCTACAGTATTCTGCAGCATAGGGCACTAAATAGTAATGTAGATTTATGTACTGCACAGGGAGTGGGGAAGCAGGAGAAAAACGTGCAGGATATTACACTATTTTTGTTTCTTCCTTTAATGCTCATTTGCTTGTTAGCAGCAAATCTATCACTACGCCTGCAAAGAATTTTTAGGTTTTTTTTTAAAAAAAAAATAATTTAAAACCAGTATTATTTTACCATGAGCTTCATATTTGAAGTAATGACAGAAATAAACCCATAGATTTTGAGAGAGAGAAAGGCAAATTAGGCAAAATGTTCTGACTGCCGTTCAGACACTTGCCAAAGAAATGGTTAAACACTGCATTCTTTCAGGCCTACAAATTTTGTATTTCAGTATATAGGTTATGAAGCAACACACGCTTAGCTGTTCTTCTTGGTGAGCACCTTAAAGTATTTTAAGCAAGGAATCAAATTCCCAGAGGAAAAAATACCTGAATTTATCACATGTATTTGTCCTACAGTCATGGAAGAGTAAGGTACTTCCTCAGTGTGATTGATTGCATCATGGAGTAAAGCAAATGAAATACGATCAAACATGTCCTAGAGAAGTGGTTTTAATATACTAACTATAAAAGAAAACTGTATGATTGCCTCAGGTGAGCAACCAAAAATAAGAAAAAATAAATTATAGTCCTCTACCTTATGACCTTATAATTGGCTACACAAAAAAAAAAACAACCAACCTGACTCGATCTTCTCGAGTGTGGCCCGGCTAGCTCAGTGATGAGGTTTCTCTTCACTCGAGTTTCGAGCCAGCATATGTTTGTGGGGTTCACTGATTTTCTTCAAGAATCCAAGTCTATAGAGCGAGTAAAGAAATCAGGGGGGGACTCTCTCTCTGGTTTGCATTCCACAGTTTATTTCTGTGAAGGGGAATCCAAAGGACGAGAGACAAAGGATTTGGGGTCTGGGGGGGTCTCTTTTAACAGGGTTTCTCGGAGGGAGGGAACATCAGAGAGGGAACCAATTCTTTTTCTCAGTTAGAACATCTTACAAACTTTCTACAAATCAAGGTTACACACACCAAGATAAGAAATAACAGACACCAACTTCTTCAAATGCCCACAAAGGTGTGGGAGTATTCTCCACAGAGGGGCAGAGGGGGAGAGATGGGGGGCTTGGTTTCCTGGCAACACAGGGGGGAAAGAAAGGGAAGGCAAGGTAAGCATGCCCTCTCAGCTTCCATAGTTTAGAGGCATTCTGGGACAGGAAAAAGTTACAAACTTCCGTGTTGGAAAGAAGGGTTCTCTTCTCCCAACCCCGTGCTTTCCTGGGCTAAAGAAACTTCAAGCAGCTGGAAATGCCAGCGGGGTCCTCTCTTTACTCTATCCGGCCTCTCGCCGTGGGGCTGAGGAGAGAAACTTCAGTAACCATGGTAACTTGACGCCAGGTAAACAGTTTGGAGAAAGAGAAGCTGGGGGTGGGGGGAGAATCACAACTAAAAGATAGGAAAAGATACATTTCAGGCTATCAACTTCCAACCAAAAAAAAAACTGACAAAAAAATCCTCTAATCCACAAACACCAAACACTATCTGTAACACTTGGAATCCTTAGAGAAAAAACAATTCTAAGATAAAGAAGTTTCTGTTGTAATAGCAATTTCTTCTCTGTCTTCAGCCAAGGTAATAATATTATTTGGGTTTAGGTGACATTGAAAAGGAAAATATCCAAAATAGGATAGATTCTATGAGCAGGTGTAGAAACAGAGCAATGTAGATTTTATGATAAGAAGAAAGGTCTTACAATTAATGGAGAACTATCAAAATGCAAGTATTAGGGGGAAAAAAAACCCAGCTACTATTGCCTTTTAAATCCAGATCTCTTCATATTTAAGATCAAATTACAAACTCCTGCAAAATATATTTAAAACATGTATAGAAATCATCCTGTAATCGGTGCATAAAAAAAATCAGTATTTGGTTATAACGACTGGTTATTTCTAAAATTCCAAGACACCAAAAATTATTGCTCTCAGATTTTTTGGTTATTGTTTTAGTATAGAAGTCACATAAATCATGGCTTTAGTTTTTTGCATATTAGTACTTTGTCATGGTTTTAAAGCAGTAATTAAAGAATTACTAGAAAACTTACTTATTTTTTGCTGTGAGATATGGATTCGAACAAGAGCAAAACAGGCTTAAAACTTAAAAGGAATAAAGAAAGTTTATTAAAAAAACTACAAGAATAAGAACACCAGAATATACCTCCAGAAAACCCTTTTATCCCCCACTACCCACCATTCTCTTGTTCACATGACAACATAGAGACAAAAAACTTTGGAACTTTGGTGTTCGAAACAGTCCCAATTCCTGCTAGAGTCTTTTCATCAGCCTTTGTAGAGAAACAGAAGTCTTCTTCTGCTAATCTATGGAGTTTCTCACAAGAAAACTATTTCTGTTATAGTTTTCTATTTCTCTGATGCCAGCTGCCCAGAAATCTGTCATCAGTTCACTCCTCCCATTTCACATCACTCTGAGGTGTGTATGGGTCAATGAGTCTAGGGTTGTCATTTTTAAGGATGAGTTATTCAAAGGCAAAAGTTCTCTTCATCTGTCTCTGCAAGCTTTCCTGGAAACAAGTTTTCTCTTTGCCTCTACAAACCTACAAATCTTCAATTATTACTTCTCTTCACTCTGTTCCAGCACCTCACTGTATCACAATTACTCCACCTTTTGCTTAAAATCCACACTTTGAACACTCCATTCCTCCCAACATACTCTGTCATGAATTAAAGGAGTTTTTTCAGAACACTATTGTCCATCTCCATAGCTTTAACAGAAAAATATTTCAGCTTATAAAGCATCTCCTTATTCTCTCTTCCCCATCTAAAACTTAACTGTTGATTGTCTCTCTCTCTCTCTCTGTCTCTCTGGGAAAAAGGAGTAATTTGTACGTTTTATCCAGGTAGTAACAGAATTAAAGTCTTAGAAAAGCTGCAGATGTTCATGGTGTCAGGTTTCAGTCCAGCAGCAGAAACTACAAACCAAGCCAGGCCGGCTCCGTTTCTCTTCCCCCCCCCCCGCTGCCTTGTCCGGCCTGGAGCGGGGCGAGGAGGCCGAGACAAAGCCTTGTTACCTTTTCAGAAGCTGGAAGTCAAAAAAATCAAGAGAACTCTGGCTTTACATCTTAAGGGGGTGTTCACAAGTTGATCTCACTTTTCAATGGTCAAAACTGCTGTCAATTCTTAGAAATGACTGATAATTGGTCAGGAGAAAAGACTCCCATCAGCCACCAGCAGCTTCAATTTCCTTAGCTCCCAAAGCTATCTTAAAGGTAAAGTCACCCTATGACATACTTTTATAAGTTTTATAGATAAAATACAAGGTTTTAAAGCTCATACATATATAAATATCAACACACTTCAGCCTTTATTATGTTTTCAGAGTATACTGAGACACTAAGCTTTTTAATGCACAAGAGTAGCTCAGGAACATTCTCAGCCTTGAGAGTTCTTGCCTCTTGTGCTTCCAGACCATCAACTTGCACTCTGATTGCATATTTGGTAGACAGATGGGAATTAATAGTAACCTTACTTGATAGAGTGCATAGGTTAAACAGAATTGTTCTTTGAATTTTGCCTTGCTCTGGTTAGAGAGCTGTGCTGGTATTCTGTTCTGAGGAGGAGTTGCCCATGATTTACCTAAATAAAAGCACAAATTCTGAAGTACAGATGGACTCAGCTGTGAAAATCAAATAAAAATATTCAGTCTCCAATGATGAAATGTGCATTGCTACTCACCATTTAGATGGGTAATTCAGTGTGCAATAAAGACCAGTAATGTGATGAGTAATTTCCAGATCCTCTACTTGTTACTTTAGATGATAACGTTATATTTGCAGCTATTTTCTAGTAGCCTGTATTGATGTCTTGAATAGTTAGTAGGTATGGTGTCCTGGTTTAGGGCAAATTTTGGGAGGAAACCTGTGAATGGGGACCCTCTAGAAAAGCAAATTCAAGTGGCCCCTCCCCCAACTGGTTCAGGGAAAGATTTCCTTGAAGAAAAGTAGAAAAACTTTCTTTAACTTTTTAACAATTTTTTTAAACATTTTTTTAACTGTTTACTTAACAAGCAAAGTATTCACAAGTATAAAAATTTAAAAAAAACAATAAAACTTCTCACTGTTCTGAAGAGATGGCAAATTCAGAAAGTCCTTGCTGTGGGGTTTGCTCACTCTCTTATCAGTCTCTCCTCCACTGGAATGACTTGTCCTGGGCCCCGGTGCGCTACAGGTGTGAGCCCCCAGTGTTTGTCTGGGTTTTCAGTCCAGTTCAGGGCTGATCCATTCCAAGAAAAAGAAAAGCTGTAGTCTGGGGAACTTCTCTGCCTCCACTAGCTTAAAGGCAAAGGAGAGCTCTGTGCCACTGTCTGTCCGTGCTGCAGACCGCTCAGTCCAGGGGACGAATGCGGGGGAGCAAGTGCAGTTTCTGAAAACAAACTGTGTGCTTCTTTTTTCCCACCTTCCTTCTTGGAACCCATCTTAAAGGTACAAAACTTAATACCCAGCATGAACAGATAACTGGGGATACAAGCATCATAAAGTTACTCCAGGTCATATGGCCATGAAAAATTTTAGTCCTTAGTAGAAAGGACATGCTGACATGCATTATAAATGCCCAGCCCTGTGTTTTCTGTCTCTCCCGTTACCCTTAGCTCTGTTCCTTCCTATCACACCAGATGTGTTTGGCTTTCTTAAAAGCTGTTTCCTGTTTTATAAGAACTCAAATCCTTCCTGTTCCTGCACTCAATATGAATTTCTGCTGGTTTTGAGTTCTTTGTGAAGACTAGGGAATTTGAAAGGTCATTTCTCTTTGGAGGCATGAATTAGTTTTGGGTTTGCACTGAACAGTTAATAATAAAATTCAGAAAGAGTCATGTAATCTGTGTATTTTGCATGTATAACAAATGAAAAAGGTAGGAAATTTGTTCAGAAATATTTAAGGAAAAAAAAAGTTGTATGGACAAGGGAGCAGTTAAGACTAAGTCTCAGAACCACAGAATCACAGAGTGGGTCAGGTTGGAATGGACCACAATGGCCATCTGGTCCAACCTCCCAGCTCAAGCAGGGTCATCCTAGAGCACATGGCACAGGATTGTGTCCAGATGGTTCTTCAGTACCTCCAGTAACAGAGACATCACAACCTCTCTGGGCAATCTGCTCAGAGTGCTTCCAAGCAATCCAGTGGCTGGTCACCTGCACTGGAAAGAAGTTCTTCCTCTTGCTCAGGAAGAACTTCCTGCACATCTGTTTCTGCCCATTGCCTCTTTTCCTATTGCTTGGGCCTCTGAGGAGAACCTGACTCCATGGTTTTGACAGCCTCCCTTCAGAGACTTACACACTTGAATGAGGGCCTCACTCAGTCATCTCTTCTTGAGGCTGAACCAGCCCATCCCTCTGCAGGTATGGCATAGAATGTTATCTTCTGTCCTGGGAAAGGGAGTGAGAAATATGAGACAGCTGTGGGTGAATGATGATACCTATTCATTTCAGTGTAGTTTTACATACCATAAAGTATAAGGCTAACAGAAATAAAGAGTTAGCTAGAACTTACAAATCTATCATTCTAGAGCTTTAGGTAGTACTAAGTTCTTCAGTGGAGCCCCAAAATATTTTGAGACCAAAACCTGGAATTTTCCAGTTTATAATCTGCCATATTTGCAATTTCTAGTCAGATGATTATATAACATATTAGAAGAAAGTATCTATCTAGGCAGTCCCTGCCTATTCAGGGATCACTGTGCTTCTAGGCCTAATTTCAGTCTGTACAGCATGTGTCTGGGTTACTGCAAATTCTGCAAAATCCTCTCTTGATTTGTTTTTCCTGTCCCCACAGTGGCCTGCCTATGTCTTTGCATGAACTGCAGTCTGGCTGCCTGTGAAATGACTGCTTGCTGTAATTGGCAATGTGGAAACTTCTCCTCTGGTGCATATTCATTAACCCCAGGAATATCACTGCCCTCTTTTCCCATCTATCTTGTCTGATCACTCTTCTTAAAAGAACAAAGCACATGATAAGAAGCCAACACATAGAAGAGATACAATTCATCAGGCTGCTGCTGCACATACCAAGTCTATAATAGTTAAGGGTTAGAATTCCAAAGAAACACATAAGTGATGGAGAATAGGGATTCATTGGAAACAAGTAAACATAAACCAGTCAGATATTAATGTCAGGCCAAATCCTGCAGTATCATTGGTGAAAGGCTTGACTGAATGTAGCTGGATAGCTAGGATCTAGCTCTTGCGTAATATTATGGTTTGTTTTCTGTGTTGCAGTTTGAATTATATGCATAGTAAGGTCTGAAAAATTGTTTGATTTTTAAAAACAGTTTTCAGAGGATTAAATCAGTTGCTGCTGTATTAGCACAGAAGATTCATCTCAGAATCCTTGGAAATTTTGCCTGTGTAAGGCCATGAAATTAATAATGCTTTAATGCAAACACAGAACTGTAGAAAAGGTCAATTTTTTTTTTTCCAGGTAACAGCAAGTCCAGTATAACTAGAAAAATAATTCTGCCAGACAGATAGGATTGTCTGAAACCCATCCTCTTGCCAATGGAACAGAAATATGATGATGGTGCTCTTCATAATGTAATTAGTGAGAAGCATTCTGTAAATTGCTGAAGAAATCTTCTGTCACAGTAGTGTATATTCCACCTCATAAAGCAGGTGGCATTTGGGCTATTTTCTGTGAGGGATGAATGCAAGCAGACAGACTGATATAACTAGGGCTAATATGCACAATGATGATGATTTAGCATGTTGTGTTTTTGCTGTAATTACTTGGTAGTAGTACTGTGTTGTATCAGACCACTGCTACCTTTTTATATTAGTTTGAGAAACTTCTTTTTTTATTTTATTTTTTAATTGAGGCTAAAATAAAATTTTCATAGGTGTGTAGTAATGTTGCTTTACACAGTTTGGATCCCAAAACAATTGAAGAAAGTTGGGGTTTATAATTTACAGTTTACTCTTTGGCATTCCATTGTGTTTATTTAACCATGGGGAAAGGTCATAGAGAAGAAATAGAAAAGAGAGGATGGCAGCAGTTATAAAGCAACTTATTGCTGTGTCAAAAAATAGTAATTGTCATAGGGGTCTGTCTAATCACTGATATTAGTGCATGCATGCATACTGTTTTTATTTTCTGTGAATGCTGAAAAGGCAGCACAGTCCTCTGATACATTTTTATGGGCCTTTCAAAAATACTAGGTTTTCTGGTAAATATATGAAATTACTTTAGATTTCTACCTTTATTCTTGATGTGATTTTGATAGTTTTTTTGGGGTAATAGTAATACCCCTCCCAACCCCCCCCCCCCCCGCCCCAGTTTGATGAGTTATAGTGGAAATTATATGGAAGGAATTGTTTGTTTCCTTATTTCATTATATTGCAATTATTTTAGCAGCATTCAAGTAAAATATATCTGAGTCAGGCTAAGACTAGAAATACGGGACGATGATAGAAAGTAATCTACCATAGAACAATGCTAAACAAATATTTCACTTGTTTCACAAAATAAATTAAATGGATATAAAAGCAATTCTCTTTCATCTATGATTTCACAAACATAGCAATTACAGCCTCATACTTGCCTCATGAAACACATGATGCTTTCCATCACAGATTTTAGCCTGCATTAATCAGGCTACAGTTTTGCCTTCAGTTTTTCCTATTTTTTTCTGTTAGTTGCAATTCTTTTTCTCAAAATATAAATGTATGTTGTTCATTCCCTTTACTGGAAATAATCTGCTGACCTTAAAAAAAGGTGGCAAGTATTCATAGCCTTTCCTTTTTGCCGCCAAAAGAGATGTTTCTTGATCAATTCATGTCTGTGTCTGTGAGTCTGTAAAAAAAGAAGGAGTGCAAATATGACAATCTAATATGTTTGCACAAGTCTCTCCCTGTGTTTCGTTGTGTGGTTTGTTTTTTTTCTTCCTGGGGAGAGCTGTGTTTTATGGTTCAGTTGTATTTCCTTTGCCACAGACATCCATTTTGCTCTAAAGGTAAACCTCAGGATTACTTTCTCTGAAGTCTTCAGGAGCCATTGAAATGCTAAACACTCAGAATAACTGGGATAAGTAGACTTAAGCAAAACATGGTATGAGATGCCCTTATGAACCTGTAGGTAAGATACAGTGTCCTGAGGGCAGGGCTCCTCTCGAGGTAAGGCACCACTGGGACTGTGTTTGTGGCTGTAGTGTTGTCCCTCAAGAGCAGAGTGCAGGGTGGGATCTGCATGCTTATGGCTTTGTTATCATTAGCAGAAGGGCTGTGGTGCTCTGGGACCTGTGGGGCTGGAGTCTGGCCCTGGTCTGGGAGGTGCTGGCCAGCCCAGCTGCTGGGGGTGGGTGACTCTCACCTCCCCAGTGTGAGCTGGGTCTGCACAGTACCAGCAGTGGTGTGGCTGTGCTGAGGAAAAATGCAGATATAAACCCAAACAAGCCCAAGGCTGAGCAGGAAAAAATCACTGACACTAAGCCAGCAGGAAGAAACCCTAACCATGAACCTCTTCTAAAAAAGACTTTGAGTGTGACCTCCTCTGCTTCCCCTCAAGGGCTGTTGTTTGAGGAAGACGGAAGCTGCTCGCAGGAGAATCCAGAAGGGCATTGCAAAGGTGACCTTAGTACCAACAAAAAGAGGTCAGTATTAGCAATTGTTTTGTATGGTGTTTTTGAAAAGCATATTATTAATGAGGACTTTGGTAGCTGGACTGTGAATAATAGTGTTATTGGACCAGTCATAAATGCAGTGGTTTTGTTAATTTACTAATGCTTTAAATACGCTGATGATGGTCTTCTCACATGTTTTCACTTTTTGTCAGCAACAAGATTCTGAGTGTACCATTATCTAGTCCAGCCATTTTAGGTTTAACTGAAAAACTGAGTAATCTGGTTTATATTCTAGTGAAATCTAACCTTTGAGTTTGAAAGTGTTTTCTGTGCTCATTATACAAAAACAAGTGTCATGGATCTTTTTCAGGCTCCTGAGTTCCACTGCTATAATCATGTAAAGATCCAGTGAAACTTGTGCACTATTCCACACTGGTGTGTCCCCTCTTGAAGTGTGAAGCCCTTTAGAGGAAGAGAAGAAAATGATCTCCTATTAGATTATTCCAGAGAGATTTTACAGTTTAGTACATTTTCATATTCTTCTATCTCAAAAATGTATTGAGGCATCCTGAAAACCTGTGAATATGCCTTTAAATGTATTTTAAGTTTTCCTTCCTTAGGAAGGGAACTGCTTTCAGTATTCTGAAACTAGGAGTGGCAGTTACACTTTCCTCTCCCACAACATACAGCACCTTGCAGTTTCTATCCTTTTTCATTTGTTTGTTTGCTTTGTGGATTTGTTTTTTTGTTTGGTTTTGTGTTTTTGTAGGGTTATTTTTGTTTGGTTTTTTTGGAGGGGGGGATTGTGTGGTTTTTTGGTGGTTTCTTTTGGTTTTTTGTGGTGGTTTTTTGTTTGGTTTTTGTTTGGTCTGTTTCTTTCTTGTTGTGTTGTTCTGTGGTTTTGTGATGTCACATTTCCAAGCTGTGCAGATCTTTATCTTCTTTCTCTTTGGCTTTGCATTTATGAAATATTAGGGTATATTAACATTTAAAGTATTTAAAGCATTTGAAGTTGCTTTCTGTGGAAAGTATTTTTGTCTTTCCAGTTTTGTATATATTGGCTTAATCTTGAAAATAGAGCTCAGGAAGAAGTTTTAGCTATCACAGGAAGTGCAATTTTATTGCAAATTATTTTTTTTTAGTTTATTTTTTATCAATTTATCATCATTATTTATACATTATGTTTTTGTAAGTGTATAGACAGAGGGAAGCTGCCTACTGTGTTTAAGCAAGGGAAGAAATAGCTCATCAAAAGCTGGTAGGCAACATTTCTTGTGAAGATGATGATTTTTATATTAGACTGTATTAAAGGAGGAAAGGAAAATTACTTTGAAATTTATTTTCTAGAAATGATAAAATCTTTTGGGAAATTGCCTGGATATAACTCTTTTTCTAGTAATTATGGCCTCAACCTCTTGAAGCACTCTGATAATCCTCAAATGAAATTATTTTCTCAGACTAGGACATTCCATTCTAGATTATTTTCCCTAGAGAACCTCTGCTTAATATTCTTCAAAAATAAACTTTGGTAGAGAATTTGCTACGCTGAAAATTTCATATAGGAGATCTGTCTATAGATAAGCCTACTTTTGATGAAAAAATCCATCAGGTAAGTAAGAAAAAAATAAAATTGAAGCAAAAAGAATTTTTATGTGTCTATATCATCATATTTCAGTTTATTATTTTTCAGTATTGCCACTTTTTCCTCAAATGACATATTTTTCAGATACTGTTAGGGGAACTTCTTGTGTTTTAAGAACTACTTCCCTGTGTGCTTTCTTGAACTCATTAGTATGAACTTGTTTCAGTCCTAATTGTAGGTGAGTTCATGGTAGTGTAGCCTTTGGGAGAATAGTTTATTGTGAGTAAACAACTCAGTATTTATAATAACTTGATGTATATGAGCGTATCATTCCTTCACAAATCCTTGTCAGAATAATTCTGGAAGTATTCTTCAGTTCTAACCAAAACAGTCACTAAGCTTAAGTTTGGGAATGAAAACATACTGCAGTTCCTATGACAGCAGCTAAATTAAAAAATAACTCTTACTCCTAAATGTTTGCTTATTGGATGCCTATGAAGGTTTCTTAGTGACTCTCTGAAGGTCATTACAAACTTCAGACGTGGAGAAACCATGGCATTATAGAAATCCTTCTGTGGAAAGTGAAGTGAAAGGCTCTCTTTATACAAGGATACTTGAAAAAACCTGGAAGAGGAATCTTCTGATCTAAGTTGTCTCTTAAGTAAAGGTGACTTTTCAGTGATACTGAAAATGTGAGGAGAGACAACAGAATTGTGAGTTTTCATTGCATTTTGTCTGCATAAGAAGGATCTTATAGGCATATCTACTCTACATGAATCTCTCCATTCATGTTGCCATTTATTTTCATGACATAATTGTTCACATTCCACATTTTTAAGCTATTTAAATTTGTCTACAATGAAACTATTCCACATGGAACAGGCAATAGCTATTGTGAACTTTAAGCCTTAGCTTTTTCTGACCTGTAATGTCAAATTCATTTTTTCTTGTGACTGGCTTAATGGCTTAATGACCTCGAATTTCAAGAGGAAATGGGAACCATTCAGATCCTGTATAGATAAATGGTCTTCTGCTGACCTCTAATGGAGAAGATAAATCTGAAACTAACTTGTAGCCGATTGCATGTTCATAGCTCAACAGAGCAAGAAGACATGGTAATAACGCTGTGATAATACTGTCATCCAGTTAAAAGCAATTATGCTGTATGATAGAATGTGAAGAAAATTATGCTAGAAAATTGTTGTCTAAGAATTTACTTGTTTTGCAAACTTAAATCTACTTTAGATTGAAAAATTTGTTCCTCCTTTTAAAACTTAGGAATTTTAGACAGAAACAGAGAATTTATGAGCTTGTGTACCTGGGTGTTGTACTAGAAAATGTTTCACTTTGTGAGCTGTTACTAGTGTGGAGTTAAAGGCAAAACAAGGTAAGAGTTAGACTGACAGATTAAGCAAGAGAGTCTTCATATGGGGTCTTCAGCATCTTTGTCATTCATTCATAGGTGTAAAACATGGTGGACGAGATAAAGAACATGCATGGAGTACCAATTTTTACTTTTAAATCGTTTTTTCAAGATCAGAAAGGAATATAGTATTGTGGAGGATAATCCTGTGGCAAGTCAGCTCCATGTGTAGGTATTCTAGAAACACAGAATAGCTGAGGCACCAGAAGGCCTCTCTGCAGATTATCTAGTTGAGGGAGTTTAACCTCGCTGGTAGCTAAGCCCACATTCCTTTTCTCATTCATTCACCCCCAGCAGGATGGAAGAAATAACTGAAAGGGCAAAAAGGAGAAATTTCATATATTGAGATGAAGATAGTTTAACAGGTGAAGAAACAAAAATAAAAGAAAAAATTATACAATCAATCAATATCATCCATCAGCATACTGATGCCCAGTCAGTCTCTGAGCAATGGCTACCTTGAAAAAGTACCCCCACCCCCATAGTTTTATTGCTGAATGAGATGTTATATTGCATGGAATAGCCCTTTGGTCTGTTCAAGTCTGCTGTCCTGATGTGTTCCCTTCTAACCTTTTGTTCACCCTCAGGCTACCTGCTGCAGGGAACCAGGGGGAGGAGAGAATAGAGCGAGAAACAGAAAAAGCCTCATTGCTGTGCAAGCAGTGCTCATCAACTGCTAAAATACTCATGTGTTATCAACACCGTGTTGACTTCAGATCTAAACCTAGCACTGTAGAGACTGCTATTAAGAAATACAATTCTGTCACAGTCAGTACACTAGCCACAACCCCGTGCTCAGAGCAAGGGAGCCCGAATCTAGACATAGCACTGCAAATGTGTCTCACCAGGGCTAAGCAGAGGAGAGGAATCACCTCCATTAACTTGCTCCTGCAGTAGTCCAGGATGCTTTTGGCTGATTTTGCTGCATGGACACATTGCTGACCCGTGATAAGCTTTTTTCTCAGGACCTCAGGTCCTTTTTTGTGAAACTGCTAGTTGGTATATCAGCTTTCCTTTTTAACTGGGTACAGCTTACCTGCTTTATGCTAACTGGTTTTGGACTAATAACCTGATATAACTCCATCAGCCTCAACTTCTTGTTAAACTACCAGCAACTTTTTAATTTCTTGGACAGTTCCAGCAACATTTTCAGTCCTTTAGCTACTCCAAGAAGTAGACAACATCTTGCCAAACAGCGCGTGTACTTGTTGACTTCACACATAGCTCTGAGCTAACCAGAGTGTGAGTAGCAACTGTCCAGTGAAAAGAAACCCGGCTTTGGAGGAGCTTCTGTGGAGAGAGCCGTGTATCACACCGCAAAGAAAGGCGGGCCAATCTGACTCAGAGGGAGCTGGCAAGGACAGGAAGATTTTCTGCTTTGAGACACAGAGCAGGAGTCAATTTGAAACCATACTGCATTAGTTACTCTGCTCACAGAACAATTTGCTAAGCTGGTAGCATATATAAACTTTTATTTAACTGAAACTCGATGTTCTGCTTTCACTGTAAAGAGTGTCAATGCTTCATAGACTCCAGAAGATGGTGCTCTCTGCATTTATTTTAGAATTTATTATCCCAGAAACGACTTTTATCCAATTCAGCCTTCATTGGTTTGTAAATTATTGAGGATACCTTTGCAACAACATCTGCTAATGCAGCCCTGCTCCTGAAGCTTTCACATTTACAAATAATATGCATAAAATTTTCCACATGGGAGGTTAGAAAATGCACAAATATTCAAGTAATCTTACTTTAATATAATCTGATGTGCTAAACCAATCTCAGAACATACATACTATATTTTAAAAAGACAAATAACACTTGATTCAATCAGTAACTTCAAAGCTGACTTTTTAAGAAAAATATGTCTAAATTCTACTGTTGTGATGATTCTTTATGGAAGATACAGGATCTTTGCTATAAATATTTCATATGGTTATAGAACAGTGTACAAAATATGCATATATGTTCTGATGTATTATATGAACTGTAATATTAAAATAGGTATGAGAAATTATGCTTATCAGTTCTGAAGTACATCCTTAAATTTGTTTCAAACTTCATATTTCTGAGCTGTTTCTGTATTTGTAATTGATTTTCTACTTCTGTACAACTAAAAGCAGTAGCATTTTCTAGCTTTTAGCATTCTTTTCATTCTGTTTCCAGGGAAGACACTAATACAGCCTTGAAAAAGCTTTAAGTTATGTGTACATTTTACATGCATATTAGAGTCTGTGAAATACTGCAGGTAATTCACTTTGTGCAGAGTGTCAGAACAGATGACAAACTCAATCTGAAAAATGCATTGGATTGCTTTCTGCCTGCAGTCAGAACTATTTCTGATCTGCCTCTCAGGTACAGGCATCACAGATTTACTATTTTGTACTAATTTGGTTTCCTGGGGTAACCCAAAAAGTCATTGTACACTATATACATCTGTGCCCCAAAATTGCTACTGTGTCTTTAAAGAACTGCAGTGCAGCAGGAAAAAGAATGGTGAGGTCCAGGACAGTATCACGGCCTTTTTAAGTCTGCTCTGGCAGGCAGCTTGAGCTCTTTTGCTGCATGAATTTTGCTTCACTTGTTTTTCATCTTTGCCTTAGGCAGAGCTGTCTCTGACCACTTGGTTTCGGTCTTGGTTTCTTGCTATAGAGTCGAAGCAGTGCAGGCAGAGGCTTTTCCTTTTTGGGTTTTCTTTTGTTGTTGTTTTTTTCATCTCCAAGAGACTGCCTTGGGGCAAACCCAGCAGTTTTGTATCTGGTGGATATTTGCTGTTATTTCTTGACTGTTGCTTTTTCACTTGTTAGTAAACTGGTAGTTTTTCACTTGTGTTCTGCTTGTGTTCATTCCTTATTGGCAGAAAGGAATTGGTTGAACCTATGAAGAGAGGCAATTCATTCCAAAGCATTCTCTTTTAAATTGTCTCAAACCAGGGCATTTGGACATTTTGATACAGTTAGTGCTGTGTTTTCATGTCTGGGGTTTCTGTGAGAGAGCAGGATGGTGTGGGAGTAGGATTCAGAAAAATTGAGTAAGGAATGCAGGAAGTGGAAAAAGAGATGTGTGTATTACAGACCAGAATTAGATGAAATTGGAAGGTATTTTCCTAAATCATCTAGTCAGACCCACTATTCAGAGTAAGGTTGACTTTGATGCTGGATATGGCTTTTTGGTTCAGTCAGGTGGCTCAGGTTTCTTAACTCTCCCTGAGTAACCTGTTCTGGTGTTTGACAGACATTGTCAATTACTTTTTTTGAACATCCAGATGGGATATCAGTCATTGCAGTTTTACCCATTGTCCTTCTTTTGCCAAGGACAAAATTGTGTATTGCCAAGAAAATTCTAATTCATGCTTCTCTGCAGCCATACACTGAAGTTGAAGACTGCAGTAAGATCCTCTTTTAGCCTTTCCTTCTTCGAGATGAACAAAACCTGAAGATCGCCTAATCAATACTTTTGTGTCCCATATTGCAGTCCCATATCATCTTGGTGACTGCTATCTATTAGGAATGATTGAAGTGTGAACCTCCAGGACTCTCCTGTGATATTCCACATTTCTCATATTGCTCTGTTGCTATTCTTCTGAAATACACACCTTACACTTAATTTTAGTATATCTGTGTAAAATACTGCTCTATCCCGTGCATGTAAGTTCTCTCCACTGTGTAGACCATAGCACTGTTTTCTTGAGTTCTTGAGTTGTTTAATACAATAAAAATCCAAATTAATATTTCTTGTCAGAATTCTCTTTAGGACTTGAGTTGCATGAAATTAAAATATGCTTTATCAATACCAAGCAACATTTTTAGTTGCTGCTTTAAAATTCAAAAAGACAGCAGGTACTTTAAAAAAAAAAAAAAGAAAACGAGACAAGAAAGAAAAGTCTCCTTAGTTATATAAAAGAGGAGTTTTTCATTTACTTTGCATATATCTGTGTTTAGAGTTGTATAAAGAAGCAGCTATGTCAACTTGTTTATTTAGAGTATTTCTAAATAGCTCTGGGTAGCCCACGCTAACAGCTATAATCTGAAATACTTCTATTCTTGATTCACAGGATATAAATGAGTAATGAAACATTTAGGTGCTGTTTTGGCAGGTAGGATGTACTTATCACTGATGAATAATGGTAGGAATGGCTTCCATAATGGCTCAGTACGTAAAAGAAATTATTTCCCCCCTATTTTTTCAAGACTATTTCATTTCATATTGTGACCAGAAATCAGAAATTCAGAATATAGAAATTATAAAAAATGTTTGCACCAGAAATTGCTATGCAATTCCCAGTGGCTCAGGGTAACCTCTGAGTTGAGAAACAACAGTATACTTAAAAGATTTTTTTGTTCAAATCACTTCATGCATATTGAGTCTCAGACTCCAATGGAAACTCTGAATTTCCTGCTTCTTAACTCTCAGTTATATTTTTTTAAGATCTTTCAAGGTTTTCATTAGAATAAAAACACTGTTTTTCCTTATTTTTCTTACTCCTCAACTTTCCCCAGGTTTTTTTTATGTTTCCCAAAGTTCATGTGTACAACATCAGACTCATGGTCAAGGTTAACCTGACCTCTCATCAGGTAAAATTTGGGTTGACATGACATGGTGTATATAATAAAAGGCCATATAGGAAAATCTTCAGAAAAGAATATCACCATGTATAACAAGAGTTTGAAGAATTAGAAATGGAGTGATCAGGTTGTAAATTATGCCTGGTATTTGAGAAGCTGGAGACAAACAATGCTGAGAATTGTAGTTCATTGTAAAAATCTAGAAGAAGATTTAGGATGGCTTAAATGAACTGTGTAATTAATTTTGAACCACTTTACCTTTAGACCTCTCTCAAAACTGCTAATTCTCATCAAGCTGTGGTAGCATAGCCATTATTACTTTAAGAAGTCACCTTCTTTGTGAAAAGAATTAATTCCACAAGAAGTCCAAAGTGTGCCATTTCATGGTCCAGCAACTTAAAGTGACTCAAAAATTTGTGTTATATAATAAGGACCAAACTTTTTTTTTTTGGTGCACAAAGCTGATTTGCTTTGAAAAATTAACAACTTTGTCTAATCCATTTTAGAAACATTTTATTAAGCTTCTGCTTCTGTGTGGAAGAATTTTGCAAATCTTAGTCTTATCAGTAGTATTTCAGATTCAAAAGGAGAGGTATGAGAACATCCCTTCTGTTTATTTTGACAATAACAAGGAATATTTATTTTATACAGGACAGAGTTTTCCCAGTTTGGAGGAGAAAATTGTTTACGTGACTGTTAACTATTCTAACTCAAAAAATAAATCTTGAGAACTGAAAGAAACAGAAGTATAATAAATGTAGGAACTGGCATAATCTATCTGTTGGCATAATCTATTTAGTATCTCTTTTCATCCAGTGGAAGGAAGCCTGATAATTCAGTATGAATTGAAAAAGCCCTATAGTTAAGAAAAAGTTTTTGTAAGAGATTTTGGACAGTGAAAAAAAAAATCACTGAATTGAGTATGTTAATAATCATAACAATGTTTCACTTATCTGAATAATTAAAATGAATAGTCTTGATTTTGATAACAAAAACAAAATCAACACCACATTGCATTAAATAGATCAAAGAGAATTCAAGAGTATCGTTTGGTCTCCCACAGTAACATAAATGCCTCAGTTCTTTCAATATATGTAGGTTTTAACTCTTATAAAATTGAGATACATGTTTATAAAATATTATTGTCTGAAACCTACAATTAGGAACTAATGAGTTCTGTCTTTAGAAACTTCAGTACTGTGAAAGATTGTTCAACAATATTTCTTCAGTTTGCTTAGAGAAATAAATACTTCAGAAGCCATGTCTGTGGTTAGCAAATTTGCCCATGAAAACCTATTTTGTAACATAAAATAACAGTGAAAATAACAATGAGATAAGATTAGGTATTGTTTAAATGACCTTTTTAATGCCTTTTTTTATTCAAATTACCCATAGACAGAATAACAGGCCAAATGAATCACAGAGACTATTGCATATATCTTTTTTTATTTTATTTAACTCCTCAGTGAAGCGTAGACAAGTATTTTGAAAAAGCATTTTAAATTATTTAAATGCTGCATTTAAATCAGATTAAAAGGTTTTTAATAGCTACCATGTACTGTGAAAGAGTACCACAGAAATTTATTATAATGATTTCATGAACAAATATTGACATTTAATTTTCTTTCTCTTATTCCTCCAGTCTGCTAGTTTTGGACACCCAATATTATTAAGTTTTCTCATTCTTACTTCAGATATTAGTCTGGAGGTCTGAGCATTATGCAAATAGAGCAAGGTGATAGTTCCCAAAATGGCATGTTTACAACGAGTTGTCAGACCAATACTTAACCATTAAGGTTATATATCTTTTTCCCCTAGAAAAAACATCTTGCATGTGATAAGGTAGATTTTTGCTGAACTTTAGTATCTAGGGAAATAAGTCCTTCTTCAAACTGGAAAATGGGAAACTGATTCTCTCTGGAAGATGTTTTTGTGGTGCGTGTGTGTGTTGTTTCCTGGTTCTATGAAAATGCTCTCATTTTATCTTTATATAAATCTGTAGACACTGAAAAGAGAATGTAAAACTCTCCAGTATCATATCCTATATCCTAGATGAATTTTGAAAATTTGTTCCTTTTTGCATGAAGCAGTCTGAAAACCTTTTTTGAAACTGAGGTGCACGATTAACTAAGAGAGATGATAGATTTCAGCAGATGAATATTTGACCAACACTGCTCTGAGCTTTAAAGCTTCTCTAAGGGGGTGGGATTCTCATCTGACATTCTGGCAACTTTCCCATTTCTTGTCAGGGAATCCTGTTTTTTAAACTTCTGTCATTAAAATGGAGATAATTAAAGATGAAAAACTTCTGAATAGACTTTAACAGAGCCAATTGTTTGTCTTCTGAACTTTACAGAAATTTCTTGAAATATGATTGTTCATACAACTTGTTCTATAACACAGTATTTTATGTATGGTAATATGATTTAATTCTATATCTGGATTTATTTTGAGTTTGAGGAATTAATTTCCAACTCTGATCCTCTTTTTTAAAAAAAAAACTAGCCATCTATTTCACATTGCTAATTAATGACTGTTATTTGCTCTTATCTAAGCATAGTTGCATCTTTTTTTAAACAAATCATGCTCTATTTTGATCCATTTTTCCAAATTTAGGAATTTCTATCTGCAAACATAAATATTTTCTGCTCCTTTCTCCTTTTCATTAGTACATTGAATACCAGAGCTTACAAGACCTATGCTGACAGAAGCATGCCTGATACAACAAGTTAAGAAAGACTTTTTATCAGAGTTTTGAGTGTTGCCATACTTAATTTTGTTCCCACAATATGAGTATTTAATTTTAAATGTACCACCCCATTATCCTCGAGAGATTCTCATAAGATAGGATAGAAATCTTTTCCTGTATTTGAAATACACTGCACCTATTTCTTCCCAAACCACAAAGATTTATTCTATAGTAGTTTTCCAGTAATTACTTTTGTTAAGCTGCCCGGTTTATAGTGCCTTGTGTCCTTTTCTCCTTCTTCTGTAAATATTTGTCTTCCTCTAGGCTTACTCCTTGTTGGTTCTAAAGCTTAACTGATAACAGCTTTGAGAGAGTCTCACAGGTTTACAAAGTAATTTGTGGCAATTTTCATGGTTTCCAGCTGATCAGAGAATATTTACTTTATGTAAACAGTCTATACAACATTCCTTTAGTTCTGTGTTTTGTGTTTTTTCTCCTTTATTCCTTTCATTTATGTCAATCATCTGTTCTGAATGTCTGTGATTTAGATTCTGGCACAGATAAGAGACTGATGTAATAGAGGACACTTCTAAATATATTTCCTTTAATCAATGGATGAAGCTCATTATTCCAGAGACAAGCTATTCATCACAATTTCCCAAAACAAAATATTTTATTTTACAAGATTTTTAAGTAAAAGCCATTCTTTCCAAAGCTTCTGGTCGTGCCCTTCTGTTCCAGCCTTTGCACAGATCTGTCCAATCTTGTACTGTCCCATTAGGAGCCATAGTCCAAATTGTCAAGAGTCTGCGTTCTTTTATTTCTCTCTCTGAGACACTTCTTTATGACATACCAAAAAATTATGTCCCCTGAAATTTACATATTTCTAAAGTGGAGACAAATTTGAGTCTATCATTTCCTTTGGACTCTTGACTTTTCTTGCTGATTCTTTGCAGTTAAGAAATTTGAAGGAATTTATAGTAATACCAGAGAATTAGTTTTTGAGACGTACAAATACTGATGACCAGGTATCTCCTCAGCTAACTCCTTTCAGCTGAGTGTTTATCTCTGCTGTAGATCCATTTTGTGGATCTTTAGAAGGCAAATCCATGCTCCTAAGCTCTTTTGCTTTTGTTTGTTTACTTATTTTCTTTGAAGAAGTTTCCACATGGGGTAAAAAGGAAAGGCTGGTATCGCTAATTCACTGAGAAGACACCATCCGTCATTTATCCAGGCAATATGAAACTTTATCTGGTCATCAGGGGAAGAAGTCTTTCAGCTCTGCTGATAAGTTAATTTTTAGTCATATAATTAGTCTTTTTTAAAACTAAAATTAAAGGGGAAAAAAAATATACTAAGTGCTTCACATTTTACTTTCAGATAACCTCTAATCAGATTTCTGTTACCATTGGACAATTTACTCTTTCTTTGTCTGGATTTCCTCTTGCTGCTGAGTAGTTTTAAAATGTTTCGTCACCCTATGCATCTTTCAAGGAACATAAAAGGTTAATAATATAACTTTATCTCGTAGGGTTATGTGAAAATATATGTATTTTAAATAAAGAATTCTCAAGGCATAGTACTAATATTATGCAAATATTTAGAAGTTATTTTATGCTTTTTGTGTTCTGTGTAATACCTAAAGTAAGACTTAAAGATGGACAGTGAATGTGGAAGATAGAAAAATCTGAACAAGATGAAAGAAGACAGGAGCCTTGAAAAATACCCAAACAGTCTGTCACATATCAGGTAATAATTGCTATATGAAAATGTGTATGCAATAGGAATAAATTAGCATTTCTGAACTTTTGAGTGCTTGACTTTAAACTTTCCATACAATACTTTTTTATATAATGTGTTTTAAAAGTTAGTGTACTTATATATTGTGGAGTTTTCATTCACATTTGAAGAAATTTTGATTTTGTAAATGGCAGTCTGGCTCCTGATTCCAGCATAACTTTTGCCATTATTACAGTTTTGGATCTCAGTACAAATGAGTTACAAGCCAATTACCTTGAAAAAAAAGGAAACATAATGGAGAATGATATCATATATGAATTTAAGAAGAAGATTTTAGAAAAAAAATAATTAATATTTTAAACCAGGAAGAGGAGATATACTGGCCAGAACTGATTGATTTCTACACAGAATAAATAGATAGAAGCTTCAATAAATAATAAAGCTCTTTGATCCGATATGTAATCATGTATTTGGGAAGCAAATTTTGAATCCCAAAACTGCCATTGTCATTTGAAGTCAATTAAATACTGTTAAGATTATTTAAAAATAGATACATTACTTTTTTGAGTAATTTTACTCAAGGAGCCTTCATGTGTCTCTTATGCTATATCAACCTCTTTTACTTGGGAAGGTGTGTTTTCTCATGGATTTTTACCTTCATGAAATACAGGTGAAAAAGATGTTGAGAATGCCTGGTCCCTTTCCACAATAGATGTAGGGTAGCTGTGTGTAGTAAAGGGTATTGTGAAATTGAGTATATTCACAAGTGATATGAAATTAAAATCTGGATTAAAATCTTATAGAAAGGTATCATGATACCAAGTGACTGGCTGTACCAAAGAATAGTGGAATTCAGTTTTGCTGACTACACTTTAAAGTACATGGATAAAAAATTCCTAATGTTCAATATGTTGATTGCTGCCATTATTTAGGAAAGAAATGCGGAAACCACCGTAAAAACACTGTAGTCCAAACACTGTTTCCTGTTAGCAACAATGAAAAACAAAAGCAGTATTATGAATAATAAGGGAAAAGCTGGGTAACAGACAAAAAGCACATTCTGACTATATTATATCAAAAATGAAGTGCCCATTCCCCTCACATTGTATAAATAGACTGCCATATGAGTAGGAATTAGGTAAGTTTTGTGACTAAGCATCAGCAAAAAGGACAGTTGGGGAAAGAAAAAAGTTTTAGAAGGACAGCTAAAAGAAAGAGCTTGGGTTTGGCTGCCGAAAATTTAAAGAATGTCTAAATTTAGGAATGAAAAGAGCTAACTGCTAACTGGGAATTAGACTCCCAAGTATTTAATGTTCCAGATACGATGACAGTTTACAGCTACAGCTGATGCTTCTCATGAATGACAGCAGCTGGTTTGCAAGGGAGGGAAAGGGAATATTTTGTCAGTCAGGATTGTCATTGAAGTGAATATTTGCCTTTCTCAGAGGTTAAATGCCTACAGAAACACACTGCTACATGTGCTGTACAGATTCGACTATGTAGGTATTTCTTCCAGTACCATTTCAATATGACTTCCATACCACTAATAATTCTTACATGGCATTTCTCAGACAGACATAATGCAGATACATAAGCTTCTAGGCTGCATATAGATGCATCAGTATCAAACAACAGTCAATTGTTTCCTTATTTTATATTTTTCCTATTTTATTGTCATTAAATCTTTCAGAGTCCACCTCAGAACTAAGAAAATAATTCAGGAAGCTAGTTCAATTTCCAACTATATGATATACATCATGTAGGTAGGAACTATGCTTCATGAAAACAGAAGATAATATTTCTAGCCTACATAAGTAAAAGTGAAGTAAATCTACAGATATCTAGGAGTGTACAATGCTAGATCTGAAAGCATGATTTAACTAAAATTAGAGGGAACCTTTTTAAAATTTGCTCTGGTCTTATTTTTAGTGATAAGACTACGGGCTCTTATTATATGCAGGGTATTTTGTCCTAAAGGTTCGTATCTTGAAGAATCAGATTGAATACATCGATGAGTAAATCTTATGACTCCCTTGGAACAGAGAAGGTAACAAACCCCATGGAATGACTACATAGTGAATTACTGCTGTTGAAATTTCTATATGACTGTTGTTGGATGGGTACAGTATAAGGTTTTGTGAATGGCCTGAGCTGTCTTTATTTTAAGGCCTTGTATATTTTGGGATTACTCTTGTTACCTATCCTCATATCTTGAACTAACAAGGCAGAGGCATTTCAGGGGTATATGGTATGGCTACATTATTATTACAGTAAAAGAATGTAATGATTCTTAGAAATTACAGGGAGAATTTATACATAATTCATTTCATTAAAAAAGGGCTAGTTAAGGACAATTCCTGTGGCAGATGAAATTCATAGACAGTTCTGGCTGAAGGGTATTATCAGGAAGGAAAAGTGGGAAGAGGGTGCTCACAGTTGCCTCAGAACTCTTTGATATCTCCCTGTGTACATGTGGGTCCACCTGCCTTGAGTTTACAGTCAAAATTCACAGGAAGATATTTGAAGAAGCTTTGTTATTTTTAAATATTTTTCTGATGACAAGGCAGGACTATTTGGTGATTTTAGAATAAAAAACTGAAAATGGGAAGAATCTGTGACTCAATTCTTACATGACAGCCGAGCGCCACTTAATGTAAGCATATCTGTGAGTAACAGTGGCAATCTTCTCTTTATTGCTTTCCTAGAATATGAAGCTTTGTTCCACATCCCCAATATATATCACCAATATTACATCTTTCAATATATTAACTATTCTATTTAAGTGGTCTAAAAATTTATTGTGAATAGAATCACCATTAGTCCCATCTGCCCATTGAGAAAGAAATGCATTTTACCTATCTTGAGGTCTTAATTCCATTTTCCCTGATGCATTTAATGTGATTGTCATGACTTTGAACAAAATGTCTTTGTGGAAGGACGTTTTTTTCATAAGCTGTTACTTCCTTGTTTTGTTGATCCTTTTTTGCTGCAATAGGGATGAAGAATAATATCTCCTCATCCTGGAATGCAATATGGGTTATCACATGATCTCTAGGTATAAATCCATTTTTACACACAAATGTATGTATTGGGAGAGATGGAATAGCTGACATTCAGGTGCTTAAAATAATATTCAAGAGTTAGAAGAAAGAAAAATGGTTAAGTCAACAAATTGCCCTAAAATGCATATTACATTGATTAATTTCATAGATACCTGAAAAAAAAAAATCTTTTGGATACTCTCCACAGGACATTTGATAGAGATGTTTAACTCAATGAGCTAATTCAGATTACTCTGTATTAGTTAGCAATGATTTTCGATGAAGTCTGTATCCTTCTGTTAAACAGTTACTCAGGATCCACCTTTGCTGAATGTTGAGATTCTGAAATAAAGTTAATTATTCTGTCTAATGAGTGCTGCAAAGGCCTTACACAAACCTGCATGAAAGTCTTGTAAGTGTGGCTGGGATTTTATTTGTTTATTTAATTATCCCAGGGCAGATATATATATATATATATATAATCTGCCCTGGGATATATATATTATATATATCATATTATATATATATATATATATATATATATATATATACACTTTTTCTTTCTTTCTTTTTTTTTTTTAAGGGGCACAACATCTGGACATAGGTAGCAGACAGACTGCCTGTTGCCCTGATCCAGCTGCTTTCTTCTGGCTCAGCCTGAAAACTCAGGAGAGAGCACAAGTTGGGATTAATGAGCTGTTTTCAGGGAAAGCAAATGCTCCAGGGAAGGTAAGTGACTTGGTAAGCAACACCACCATAGTGTAAGTACAAACTTACACTGGCAGTGGAAATCAAATGCAAAGTTTCTAGACAATGTTAAAACGATTATATAAAAGCAAACCTTTATTTGAAAGCCTTCAGGTACAAAATATGGCAAAAACCACACCTCAAATCAGATTAGTACAATTTTATAAGATTGGGAAATTAGAATATTTAATATTAGAATATTTAATATTGTCCAATAAGAGGAGAAGTTGGTTAAGTAATTTCCCCTCTGGGTTCTGGCCTCTTGGAGCTCTTCACCCAGTCTCCTACCTTACCTTTATTATGTCTATGATTATATGGTGGAAAATAAAAAGTCCTTGGTGAAATAACAGGCAAGATTAAACTAAATTTTAGACATGCATCAATATGTGTCTGTTCACTGTGGGAAAGAAAGCTGGAAAAGCACTAGAAGTTATACTATATATGTATACTTCACAGTGTACAAAGCCACAAATACATGAAGAATACATTAAAGCTAAAAACTTAAGGCACCACTGAGACACTTGCAAAAAAGTGTAGAGAGTGGAGCAACTTTATCACAGATAGATCTAAAAAGGAAGACCTCTTATCTGAGGGCACACTGAGATTAAATTTTAAATACTGTTATTTTGCACTTCAATGAAGATGTGTAATTATACTTACTTTGAGCTCCTTAATTTGGAAGGATTTTGGTGTCAAAGTCTTTAATTAAACTTATTTCATGGAGTCCTGAGAGTAGCTAAAAAACAAGAGTTCTTTAGGTTCATCATAACTAGAATCTTCTGAATGACCCTTCAAACAACTGAGAACAGATTCATTTGAAGCTGAAGTGTAATTCTAATCTGATGCTAATTCTGAAAATTTCTGATTTTTTTTTTATATAAATCAGTTTTTTTGCAAATTTGTGATTTTTTTTCAGATAAAAATTTTCTCCTTAGTGAATGATACTGAATTTGAGGTTTAGTTTCAGTCTGCACTAGTATAGTTGTAATGGCATAAATAAAATCTATTAAGGTGGAATTTTGGAACTACTGGTCTGTACTTACCTGTCTTAAGGGGAAGCAAAATTACATTTCACAAAAATGTGTGTGTAACCTTGAACAGAAAAAATGGATTACGATTTTTTGTTTGTGTATAAAGAAATGTATTTAGGTGGCCTGAAGTAGTAAATTCAAAATTAAATCTGATTTTTAGAAATGTAGTACAGATATGGAATCTTGTAAATCAAGACTCTTCATGTGATAGATCTGAGTACATTGCACAAAAATTATGCAAGCAAGAAACTAAGGGCTATTTTTTTCATTTTAATATATAAAAGACCTAATATAGGTTTTGATGTAAAAGCTGTTAACTCTTTTTTGTTAGTCTTTTTTGTTGTTCTTTGTTAACTCAGCTAGTTAGATCTTTCAAAATGTTTTGCTAACAGCATAAACTACAAAATAATAACTAACAACTGTACCTTTTTTTCTCAAGTTATTACATAGATACCTTTCATGGGTCAACATTTGATATGTCTTTTGAAAGTGCTCTTAGCAATGTCATTTGAACAAACATTCATAATTCTTTTCATGAGGTGCTGCCTATTTCAAGAATCTATGTTAATACCTTCCACTGATTTGTGGACTCTGGTAAAAGGTGACTTTCAGTATAGGCTCAGTTTTTGGTTTTTTTTCTTCTAGCCATATGTTTACTTCATATAATTAAGAAAAGCAGAGGTAAAGATTACAGACATAATTTTGTATGAGTGGATGAAAGAATATCTTTAACCTAAAGTCAGTCCAAGAAAATTAACTGCTTGACATCTAGTTAGAAGGGCTGATCAAACAGTGCAGGAAAGGTAATATTTGTTCAAATGCAAATGACATTTGCTTCTCTAAATTTTGATTAATCAGTGTGGTCATAAGGATGTATTCTTGATCTCCAAATTCCCTGCTGAATAACTATTCATATATAATTGTGCCAATATCCAATGACAATTTGGAGTTTATGGAGATTTTACAAGTGCCAAGGGCTTTCTGGGAGACAATAAATGTATGAAAAAAAGGTAGTCTCTCTTTAGTGATGAGGAAGTAATTGGAAAGATGAGATTGCAAATGAAGTTGTAAAGTGTAGAATAAAATTAAGAAAATAGCAGAATATTCAAAGATTAAAATGACAAAATTGAAAAGTATAATCCAAAGCAAAAATGGCCAAATCTTCAGGTATTTTGTAAATCTCTGATTTTGCATATATTCTGTGAAGAGCTCTTCTTAGTGGATCACAAAACAGTAGATTATATTTGTGTGAAGTATAATAGTTTATTTTTATTTGCTGATGTATTTAATTGGAAATTAATGTCCAGTTCCTTGCCTGTTGCTTCACTATAAGTGATTTTCATTTTTTACAGAGGAAAAAAGAAAATTCTTACTTCTTTCTAAATCTTCCAAACTGGGTAGTATATATATTTCACTAGTAAATGTAATAATGTATTTATTTCTACATCTATTATAAACCCTTAAGTATATCTTCTTTGACAGGGTGCACACCTCACCCATAAAATCCAAGCTGTTACTTTATTTGAAATGCATACCCCCCTACTGCTTTCACATGGGCATAAAATAAAGCCCATCCCTGCTATAGTTGTGGCAACAAAAGGGAATAGGGGTAATGGAAGTTTCAGTACTCAGCCTATGTTTGGCTCTTTGTTCCTCAATGTTCCCTGATCTACTTTTGCCCCTTGCCTTCCTAATTTGATATTATAAATAAATGATATCTAACTCCAGTAATTCTTTTGCTTATTCTCATTCAACATACTATGCAAAATCTATTCTTTTGTTTGCTATTGGTTCAGTAAGAAAAATGGATGATCTTTGGACAGTTAGAGTATAACAGCCGTAGAGATTTCATTTACTGTGGATACTCCAATCCCTTAATGTTGTAAAAATCCATACCCAGAAATTCACATACCCCGATACCTTAATTTTGCAGAGACCAACATACTATTAATGTTTGGGTTCTTCAAATTATTTGTGTGACAAAAGGAAGCTGTGAACTGTGATCAAAGTGATCACTGCCTTGGGCATCTTTCATATTACCCCTGCCTTCAGACTTCACCATGTCTTTCTTTTCATGGCTGGGCTTGTGTGCACTCAGCTGTAAAGAAACATGAAGGTTCAAAAGATACAGAAACAAACCTGAGACTGGAGAGTTCATGCATGCACAATGTATGTAAACATACAACAGTATCCAGTATTGCTGCATCTGGAAGAACAAGGGTTACTTCAGCAAGACTGAATTTTTTTATTCTATCATTAGCAACAATTCCTTCTGATCATAGCAGTCTGCATGTTTTTTTTTTTGTTTGTTTTTTTTGGTTTTTAAGATTGTTATGTATTTCTATGCTTTGAGATATTCCACAAAAAGTAGATTTGGTGAAGTTCTCAGTATCTCTTTCCCAAACCCCAATTTGTTATTGCAAACTTACCTCAGTTTGATTTACTAGTGTGATTTATTTATTGGTTTTGTATAATTTACAGTCATTCTGCAGGCTGGAAGATCTCATGACAGTATTACATCGAAGTCAGTTTGAATTAATTCATTAGTTAAAGAATCTATTGTAATTTGATTTCTTTTCAACAGTTGTCAGTGATAGTGTCTGATGCCAGCTAATCTTGATTATTAAAAACAACAATAAAAACAAAAGCTAATGGCTAGTTCAGTAGAATTGCATTGCTTAAGGCTTGCAGCTGATCTTACAGCTAATAATATGAGTGTGTTGCAATTAGTTCTGATAGATGTTCAGATTGCATTTCCATGATAAGGGGAAAGAAAAAAAAGAAACAGAAATTTGACTTTATAGGCTATTACTCATTATTCAGGCAATGGCAATAGTTCCTTTAAATTAAGTAGTCAGGTTCTGCATTGGGATTTATAAAATATGATCTTTGATTATATATGGACAAATCAAACATGCTGAAACCTCAAGACTGTAATGTCAGGAACAAATCCCAAGACATATAGAAAAAGTATGGTTTTGATTTAGCAAAACAAACTATTCAAATCCCAAAGCCTATGTCTTTGAATATTTTTGGTGTTTAAGATTTTGATTAGCCTTACGTTTTCCTTTGCCAATTAGTATTTTCCTTTGTTTCAGAGAAGCCTGTTCTTCTTCTCTTCCCTTTGTGACATTGTTTTCTCCAATCAAAGAGTTCAGATGTTTAATTATTCAAGGACATTTTCTCCAGACAGATATGGAATTGCAAGTTTTCTACAATAATATACATGCAGGGCTGACTTCTGCTCATGATAAATTAGCGTAATTTTGAAATGGCTTAATAAGAATAAATTATATTCAAATAGGAAGCAGTAGAATTTTTAGAGTATTACTCCCTTTACCATGACCTATCAACACTGAAAACAAAGCAAAAAAAGCATGAATAACTTTACTGAGAGAGATTTTTGTTTATCCAACAACAATTTTCATGTGGCACAAATATTGCACTTTAGCTGTTTGTACAATTACATGCTAGCATTATCTTGGATGCAGAATCACTATCCACAGCTTACTTTCTCTAATGAAAAGTCCTGGCAAGTGAACTGGCTCATCTGCATTTTTTATGACTATGCAAACTGTCATAACTTAAAATAAAACCAAAATAATGCAAATAATGCCAGCAAACCAAAAGATTTTATATTTAGAAATACTTAAGTCTAGCTCTAAGATGAAGAAAATTCAATTCAAATGTTATCACCATTTATATAACAAATAATTTTTGCTTTTAAGACATTTATGCTGCACCATCTATTTTTTTTTTGCATGGTATGCAGATGGCACAGAGGTTTCAGATATTCAACAGACCAGCTCCTGCACACTCTCTGTTTAAACCTTCCCAAGTTTAACAACTGAGGATCCATTTTGCTTGATCAGGCTCTCAAGGTAAATGGTAGGATTTATTTTCTACTAATCTACATTTTATGCTTTTCTTATCTTTATTTGTCCGTGCTGAATTTGGAAATTATTCTGAAGTTCATTCTAAAATTCACTTAATTTTTAGGGATAGGTTCATAATCATATAGTTTAGCTTACATGAAAATGACAAGTTGAATGAAGTGCTTTGGCTAATATTTCCAGATTTTGCTGCCTAAGTTATTTCACCTGCATTTATGGACTCCACATTTTTTCTAACACAGAGGGAAGGACCACCTGATTTTCTGTTTAAGTTAAAACTTTTTATCTTGAAGTAATAAACTGAGAATAATATAAACAAAAAAAAAAAAACCGGGCCATAGTAAGCCAGCCCTGATTTACTGAGGTGTGGAACATAATTACCAAGGGAAATGCTTATCATACAATATCTCACATATCTTTCAGGGATGGACAGGTTTGAGTAAAGTTTTCTTTGTTTAAAGTTGCTGTCATGTAAAATTAGAATGGTCTGAAAGTAAATTGCACTTTGTAAGCAGTATCAGTCTGCCCATAACAGGATGAGTACTTTTAATTCACCATTGTGAGAGAAATTCCTAGATATCTTTTCATATTACTGAAAATCTGGATGTTATAACAATTTTTTCCAATCTTTTTACTTTTCCCTAGATTGCCATTTATGTTATAAAACATATATATATTTCTATATGAATACATGTGCAGGCCTCCCTGCCCTCAGATCACCCATATATTTAATTTTGATGACATTCTCTTTGCATAAAATAGCTACTGGGATGGTGTGAGAATGGCATGGGGAATTAGATCCGGGAAGTATGTCTATTTACTATAAGAAAAAAAAATATGTGAAACAGTAGTAAAAATTCTAAAGTTTTCATGCTGTATTTCCAGTAACTGATTACCATTTACCCATGGTGTTTGTTTCCAGAAGGTGCCCAAGTTACTTCCAGCAGCCTGAGAAGGTGCTGGTATGTAATGATAAAAATACTACACCTGAGCAGACATTCCTTTTCCTTTTGGAATAACAGACCAGATGGCTTGGCTTACAAGACTGACTCAGGCAGCAGTAGCTGCAGTAGATCTTCAGGTGTTACACATTTTGACACTGTGATAACCTGATATTTGAAATCTTGCTATGATATTCAGAAATGTTTAATAAAGTAATTCAAGTGTATCATTGGACAGGTCTCTTTTGGCCTCATTTTTCTTCTCTTCATTCAAGCTAATTTTATCTTGCTTTTTCTCCACCACCACGTTTTTGGTTTCTTTTTGTATCCCAGGACTGAAAAATCAGATGCAAAACTTGACATAGGAAAGATACTAATGAAACATTTTACTACACTGGATTTCAAAAAGAAAGTGAAAATGTGAAGAATGATTCCATTAAATTTATTTTTCTTGCACTAATAATATCAAGTAAGCAGGATAAACACAGCTTCCAAACATTATTTGAAAGAAGAAAATTAATGATTACAGTATAACAAGAGAATGCATGGTCTTACTGCTCTTGGGGTTTTTTTCCAATTACAAAATGCTTAGGTTTTTCAAGAATAAAAAAATTTAAATGTGCTTGTCTTGGCACATAGGGAACATAAGGCAAATAATGTGGCAAATATTAATAGAAAAATTCTGAAGACTACATTTTATCATTGTGTGCACCATCACCAGTGATCATTTCTCTGGATGACAGTTTGACTCAATGGCAGGAGGACAACTCCTGATTATTTTCCTTTCCCTCCCACCTTGAAAACAAGGGATTAATTCTGGAATTTCATATTTGGGCTTACTACAACTGATACATTTTAGAATGTTTATGTGGGTTAGATTTAGAGAGCTCAGTATCTATCTTGATCACTACAGATATATCTTCACTTTAGGTCCTTGGAAACTCCTCACTAACCACTTCTTTTAGTAGTACCAGTTGTTACCTTTTTCCCCAACCTGGAAGTGCAACTTGAGATAATTTTAGCAAGGAGGTAATATAAAAGAGGATGTTTAATGAAAGCCTTCAGGGGCAGTCTGGAAAGATGTCCACAAAAGCCCACCCCTACAGAGATGAGTACACATTTATAGGTTTTAGGAAATTAGCATAATTGATAAAAAGCACCAATTAGGAGGACAAGTGGTGATGCAATTCTCCCCCAGGTCAAGCCCCTTCTCTGGAGTCCCCACCTCAACACTAGCTGTACCTTGTCCATGAGAATGTATCTCAAAGAGTTGTTCTCAACCTTGGTTCCCAGGAAGAACCAAGATAGCACAGGGGCCTTGTACCCCCTAGGTCTTGGAGCTCTGGAATTTGTTTTGTCTTTCTGCCTAGGGAAAGGCCATGGAAAATTACTGGAAAACTTAGCTACTAATACAATAGGGTACAGAACTACAAATAAATGTTTGAAAAATATAGAAAACGTATAAAAGGGAAAAAAAAAGGCAAAACCCAAACCAGCATCACAGTCATTGCCTATCTGTAAAGACTGATAATGCTCCTTAGTTCTGGTTGGTAAAATACTGTTAGTTAGAGCCATCTTTACCACTTAATTCTATTTTTTCTGCTAAAATATCTTTTCCTCTCCCATAACCAATGTGACTGTACATTACCCACTTGAAGCTGTAGCAGTTCCAGTGTACAATTACGTTCTTCAAAATAACCCTGATCATGTATGTCAGTGTTTATATTTTTAAGGTTTTTTTGTTTGTTTCTTTGTTTTTCTTTCTTGCATGTAACCTTCTAAAACTGTAGCTTGGAGTTTTTTGTATGACAGAAAGAAAACTTCTACTTGGTTTAATATTCTCTCTAGTGTGTGATTTCCAATCTTCAGTAACTAATCAATAGTTTTATCACAACACATTTCCTTAAGTCTCTCAAAGGTAAGAACAAAGTAAGGTTTTGGGAAGTTTTGTTTTGGTTATTGGAGAGGAGAAGACTTTGAGGTATTTAAAATACTAAATAAATTGTTACTTATGTTTGGTCCATTGCTTCCAGGAAGTTTTTTTGTGTTGCACTTTATGTATTCCTTCATGTGCCCCTGGTTCTATAAAGACACTAATTAGTTGAAATATATGTCTAGCTGTAAATCTCTTGCCATGGTTGGGGTGATGAGAAAAGCCAATGAAAAGCATACTGTCTCAATGGACTAGCAGTTTGACTATTAAATCTATTGACTCACATAATTGTACTGCTATGAAGAGACTCCATTATCTCAAATTTCCATGGAGATATTGACCTGATTGTCATCTTGAACAGCAATTGCAACTCCTACATAACAGTAAAAAAATTTTAGTAATATGCTGTTTAAATAAGGAAAGGGGAAATAAAGCTTTCGTGACAGAGTAGATTAAAATTTCCTGGTATGCAGCTAGAATTGTGTATGTGCAACCTGATATAAATGCATAATATGGAACAGAAATGAGTACTAGTATAATTGTTTGAAGTTTTGAGATCTCCTCTGACCTACATGTAGCTCAATCAAGTATTGTGTATAGAGTAATTATCATGTCAGAGTCATTAAATCTTCAAATTAAGGCTTTTGCTTCTTTGAACAGAAGAATGAAATCTTTCAACTGGTGAATTCATTAAGTGACAGTTACCTCCACACATCTTTCTTAGAGGGTATCTTTTACTTGAGGAAACTAAAGCTTATAAATATATGGATGTCCTCAGGTGACTTTATCATCCTGGTATCCCTCCTAAATCTGTCCCTGATTTAAAGGAAGACAAGGCCCTGGGGTGATTTGACTGTGGTCTTCCAGTACCTGAAGAAAGCTTGCAAGATGGAGAGACTATTTACAAGGGCATGTAGTGACAGGACAGTCACAAAGGGGAATGACTTCACACTGAAGGAGAGTAGGATTAGATTAGATACTTGGATAAAATTCTTTACTGTGAGGGTGGTAAATCACTGCAATAGTTTATCCAGAGAAGCTGTGGATGCTCATGCCTGGGTGTGTTTAAGGATAAGTTGGATGGGGTTTTGACCAATCTTATCTAATGGAAGGTCCCTGCTCACAGCAGGGTTGGAACTAGATTTATGTTGGAACTAGTTGGAACTAGAACTTTAAGGTCCCTTACAATCCCAACCATTCTATGATTCTGTGGTTCTATGAAAAGAAATTAAGACATACAAAGAAAGCCTACTGAATCAGAAAAAAAATGTGATGAACAGTTGAAAATAGGTAGTATTGAACATAGAACAGTAAGAAAAGCTGATTAAGGATGTTTTAAATGAATGATTGGTCAGCTGAGGTCCCAGAAGTAGAATGTGGACAGACAACATTATGATAAGATTTTTTAAGATTGCATGGCAAGGTCGTCACACTGATTTAAGCAGTATGTGAATTTGCTCTCTACATTCCATCCTCTTGTGGAAGACTAAGACCTTCCCACCAGTAATAATAGCTGTTTTCTTACATTCTGCATTTTGATTTTCTGTCGTTTTCCCCCATTGCTTTCTTTTTCTTCAAGTTTCATAGCCTTTGGATTGCCAATGTTGCTGAATAAGAAAAAAAATAATTGCTTTAATATCTGACAGTTTCACTTTAGGCAAATGTAGAAGAATTTGAATAGGAGAAAACCAATGGTGTTATCTATAACAAAAAGCTTTTCTGAAATCTTTAATCCCCTTATGAAAGTTACTATATTCTTGAATCTTCAGTTTTGGTATGCTTGTTAAGTCTATGATTATGGGAATATATCCATGAAAAATTCACTTAAGGATTCTCTAGGGATGAAATATATCTACTGCATTAAATAGTCTGCATCATACTGCAATAATTGCAATGCCCTCATTTTATCCAAACTTTTTTTCCAATCTGATTATAATTGACACAGAAAGTTGACCAGTTTGCAGAGACTATGCATTATACTACATGAAATGATGTAATTAATCTTAAATTTTACATAGCTTATCCCTACTGTCAGCTTTCCTTGTACCTCCATTCTTCACAGTGTTCTGATCACCAGTCAGCAAATTGGATCAAGAAGTTTAAATGGAATTCAGAACTACAATGCTTAAGAAAACCTTAAACAGTATGTCTATCCAGAGGAAAAATCTACTTGTATCATATGTCTATGGAATCCTGTCATTGATTTAGTTATGCAGCCTTCCCCAGAGAGGTCGATTTGTGCACTTGACTACTTTATACATCAAATACTGCATTTTAGAAAGGTTCTACATAAAACATTTTATTGAATTTTTAGCTTGCAAAAAGCACTGTTTCCAGTATCATTATTATTATTTTATTTATTATTATATTATTATTATGTGAGTAGCCCAGATTTCATAATTGTCTAGCTCTCCTTCAAAAAAGAAAAGCCAACCAAACAAAAAATCCCCAAACAAAGAAAATAACCCCAACAGAACCCTCCCAGTTTCAAAAACCCCAATTTTAAACTAGCAAGAAGACACTGAACACAGTATACAGTGATCTTGAAAGTGTAAAGATGAGGTGCTGCATCTGAATTGAAAGATGCAGGCTTCACATTTTGTTTTGAAGATAGACTAGGTTAGGACTGCTCTTTGTGCTGGGTTCTGAATTTTTAGCCTAATTCTCATCAAAACTCTATTTTCCCCAGATGACAGAAAATGTTTGCCCTTACATTCTGGTTTTCAATGGAGCAAAGAAATTGCAGGAGAGAGAGCAAGGATCTTTCAAACAGTCAAGATTCAAAGCATGAAGTGCTTTGAAAATCAGTACAGCAACCTTGAACATGAGATCTTTGTGTGAAGACCTAGTGCAAACAGTTCAGTAGGGAAGAGAAAATGCTAGATAATGATTTCTAAACCAGACATACCCTACATTCCTTTATAAAACGGGATATTTGGATAAACTACACGAAAAATGCTCTCAAGCATATGGAAAAGAAGCATGAGAAAAGCACAGAAACAGGAGAGTTGTCATGAAGAAAAGAAGGAAATTGACCGGTGAACAAGATGAAGAGTTGGGATGAGGCTCCTTTGTCTATGCATGTGTAATACTGCTACTTGATCAGAGAGCTAAAATAGTAAAAAGATAAGATAAACCCACATTAAAAATAGCATATTTATACTAGAAGAAAACAGTCTTTCCTTCACCTTGTCATTCTTGCTTCCCGTGCAAAGAGAATGCAAACATTTTGATCAATGTTGCACTATGCAATAAGACAGGGACCTACCGTGCAAACCACATATCAATTCAGAGTTCTTTTCTACTGTGTTATTTTAATTTTTTTATACAGAAATGTGATCATTTGCAGGAGCAGCTTCTGCATGCTTACATATGTGATAAAATTCTTGGCTGTGTGGAAAGCAGGCAAATACAAAAACCATGCCACTGCATCTGGCACTATGTTTCAACCCTGCTACCCCAAAATTGAGTCTATAAGGAATAGCTATGTTTCCTACTGCCAATTCATATTCCTCCCACTGATTGAATAAGAACAGCTCAATAGAACAGTGGGAGGAACAAGTTCTAATTTCTTCTTTATGTTACAGCACTGATTGCTCACCTGTACTACTATTCTTTTTCTTCTTGAAAGCAGAAATGTTTTACTAAAAAATTTGAAGTTATTTAGCATATCAATATTTCCTTATGATTCTCAAAAATCAAACATGCTAATCTCTGAAAATAGATTCTTATGTACTTTATTAGCAGGACTTCAACAGAATTCGTTAGATATGAATTTTCATTTTCATCATTGGTAGGGCATCTATGGCAAACGCAACAGAAAAAAGAATTTGAAATTAGCCTCTGTGTCTGTCAGAAAAAATGGCATTAGAAACCATATTTTCTAGTGTTTTCAAAATGTCAGCATTTTACACATATTGTTAATTCTTTACAATCTCTTTTATAACTCATTTTCTAAAACATGAGTTCAGTATTTGATCACAAACTGAACAGAAGGCTGTTATATAGCACATCATGTACATTTTAAAACTACTTAATGATGCAGTAGTAGATGAGTTACACATTAATATTCACAAGGATGTATCTTCTTAGGAAAATTAAATTTTCATAAGGAAAAGATGATGTTTTTAAAATGCTTAATTAAATTAATTTAAATGTGATTTTTTATTATTTTTTCACAAATTTTTCATTTATTAATATTAATTAGAGCAGGATGGTATGTTGATATAAGTATTTTATGTTAGAACATTTTGAAGAGGTGTAAATTAATGTTATATATGAAAATTTAAAATTTGGACAAGTTTATTAAAAGTTTGAAATATTTGTTTTTCCAGCTGAATGAAGAAAGAAAAAATAAAGTGGTGTCAATGTAGTGTAAGCACAATTTAGCAACATTATTCTCCTACTAATCCAAAACACAACACTGTACCAGCTTCTAGGAAGAAAAATAACTCTGTCCCAGTTTAAATCAGAATGGTATCCATCCCTTATTGTATATCATTTACACCATGCCCACATCCCATTTTTCTCTACATCCCAGTTAATTATCATCACTTTTCCTGTCTTTTAATATAAACATACAATATTGTTTTCTTAGTCTATGTATTATCCTACTAAAGCCTGTTGAGTTCATTTAGTCCATGACTTTGGGCTTCATCAGTCGTAAAATTTCAGGGCATGAAAGATGGTCTGTGATGCTGGATTGTTGCAAGCTGAAGTCAGTTCTGATTCCATCACCATTGCACTTGTCCAGCTCCATCACAATTTATTCTTCACTAATCTGGGTTATTTTTACTGTAATACTCTTAATATGGCATATAGTCACCATGGAAATAATGATATACAATGGTATATAGCAATTAACAATGTACAACTTAATTAATTTTGTGTTCTTACCCAGAATTAAATTTCCTAGAGGTACACACTGAACTCCTGCACTATTCACCAAGTGCACCCAGGCCCTTGAACAAAAGCAATCCCACAGATGGATGTACCTTTGCCTGAGGCAAGAATAATCTAGACTGTTTTCCCCAGCCCATATTTTAGTATATAGTAGAGGAACTCTGTTCCTTTCAGTTTTGTTTGGGTAGGCCCAGCCCAACTGGCAGATTATCTTGTGTTGACTAACCAAGTGGACTTGGCTAAATGCGTATCCCAGTGTTTGAAGATCCTACCACTCGCTGCTCCCAATAGAGTTTTTGACAGTCAACTTCATTGCTGGATTTTCCCAGAGGATGTGGTATATTTAGATTATTCTGCCAGCATCTGTCAAAATTTACACATTTGAAAACATTCATCTAGAGAGAATTATGTACCTATGTAGTTGCCTGGCTGTCAGACTGAGTTAATAATGGCTAGGGCTAGAAGATTCTCAATTAATTGCTTTGAAGATTAGCAGAATCTGTTACATGTAACAAAATTCATGTTTGCGGCCAGACATCATCTGAAAACCAATTTGAAATTGCAACACCTATAAAAATTAGCACCAATCATCCACACCTGAAATTCAAGTTCTGAAGTTGTATCTGCCTTGATCAAATGTTTTCAGTTGAAGAGAATAAAAAGTTTTCTGCTAGATAAAAAAAACCCAAAACAACCAAACAAGGTTGTGTTCTTTTCATGTCTGTCATTATCCACACTACTGATTCTTTGGATTCTTGTAGCAGAATCACAGAATATGCTGGGTTGGACGGGACACACAAGGATCACTGAGTCCAACTCCTGGCCATCCCCAGGAGTCCCACCATGTGCCTGAGAGCCTTGTCCAAATGCTTCTTGAGCTCTGTCAGGGTTGGTGCTGTGACCAGCTTACCTGGAGAGCCTGTTCCATTGCCCAAACACCCTCTTGGTGAAGAAATCTCTTCTAATATCCAACCTAAACTTTCCCCGACTCAGGCCATTCCCTTGGGTCCTGGTCACCAAGTGAAGAGATCAGGGTCTGCCCCTCCTCTTCCCCACACTAGGAAGTTGTAACTGCAGTGAGTCGCCCCTGATCCAGGCTGAACAGACCAAGTGACCTCAGTTTCATGATGTCACCCCATTCACTTACAGCCCTCTGTGTCCAACCAGTGAGCCAGTTGTTTACCCATCACACAGTCTGTTTATCCAGCTGTGTGCTGGGCACTGTGTCTGGAAGGATACTTTGAGAGACAGTATTGAAAGCTTTACTGAAACCCAAGAAAATTACTTCAGCTGGCTTCCCTTGGTCAGCTAGGTGGGTTACCTTGTCATAAGAAGAAATCAGGTTTGATAAGCAGGAATGAATGTCTCTCATGAAGCCATGCTGTCTGTGATCAACGACTGCACTGTCTTTTGTGTGTTCTCAGTATCTCACAGAATAATCTCCTTCATAACCTTACCAGGCACTGAAGTGAGAACAACAGGCTTGTAGTTTCCAAGCTCCTCCTATTTGCCCTTCTTGAAAATAGAGACAATGTTTACTAGCTTCCGGTTAGCTGGGACCTCTCTGAAGAAGTGTGCAAGTTCAAACCTGGCCTCAGAGCAGGTCTACAGGCAGTTTCTCAGCCATTTTCTAGCCTGGTGGCAGATATGTCAGAAGAAGCTGTGTGGTTACAGAACATCCATTCTTGGACGTTCGGGGTTGGTAGGATAGACTGGCATACAGTCTCTGCAAAAACTTGCATTTATTATCAAGAAGGATCAACAAAAATCATAGAAGACAGATTGCTTTCATGTCCGATCCTCTGATAAAATGAAGCAGTGATGCACAATTTTTTTTTCTGCTAATAAGTCATTTGTGATGTATAGTACTGAAAACTTGACTCGCCACCAAAGTAACTACTATTAACATGCAGTTTAAAACCAACATATTTAGATAATGATGTGCTGTTAATTTTAAAATATAGATTTTATTATTCCTCAGATATATTCTGAGAGAAAGAGAACCTTATATTTGTCTGTGTCCATAAGATGTAGAAGGCTGTTGTCTCAGGAGTAGGGTGATGCAATTACCAATGTGAGGCAAGCTGACAAACTCTGACATTTTACATTGGCGTGTGTTCTTGACTGTGTGATTTATTTTCATAGTCTGCAAACTATCAAATATCAAAACGCAGATAGATTGCATCATTTTGTTTGACTGTGGATTGAGGAGGAAACATACTGAGCAGGAACTTGAGAGAAAATATTAAATAATTTTTTAAAATATTTTACATGAAAGCCGCTATGGAGAAAAGAGAAATAGATGAAAGAGGGGACTAGAATGGCTGAGAGATGTTGAAGACAGTTGTAAGATGACAGGTGGCTGGAAAAAAAGAAAAGAGGTTTGGGGACACCCATCTGAGTAGCTGGAGGAGGATTTGAGAACATGAGTGCAATGATGGAAACACTCCAGAGACAGAGAGATGGAGGACCAGGAACTAGGATCTGTCAGACAGATTCTGCTGAATATGTGCCTTCCTCCTGGAAACTGAGCAATGAGGGATTTTGTTCCGCTGCTGGAAGGGGAAGATTCATGTTCATGAATTCAGTACTAGGAATTGTAGATGTTCAGACAGATGTTCAGACATCATTATGTGATGCAAAGATCTGAGCTCATTGTCTCTCCAATAATGGGATGTTTTGGCTGTATGAGATGTATTTTCTGCTGCCCATGTGAGCCATCATTTAGGAAAACTTTTTGTTTTAAGTTAACAATGACCACACTATGTCAATAATCACACAAATGTCACCTGAATGCTGACAAAATGCTAGCCTTGCATTAAATAGATTAAATAGGCAAATGCCGATCCTTTGCCCTTGCAACAAGTATTGCATAACAAGAACACAGAAAAGCTGAAAAGACAAAATATATTGATTGTGTAATCATTAATGGCCATAGTAAATTTCTTGTGTAAAGCAGTTAACATGTCAAACAATGTCATTAGACAATTTTACTAAGATCTAGACGTATTCTAAGTTCTGGTATTTTTTTCTGAGAAAAGCAAATGAAGATCATATACAGAGAAAAACAACGTTTCTACAATAAAAAAAGGTAATACGGGCAGGAAAATTCAGATGGCAAATAGCAGTTAAAAGGTTGGGCTAGAGGCACATGAAACAACACAGGGTCACATTGCAAGAGAACATGTGAGAGGACAGAGAGGAGGAAGCTGAAATCTGAAACGAGAGTAATAAGGAACAAAAAAATATTTAATGGAAAACAAAGGAAAAACCCAAGGAGATTTGCAGTGTAAAGAACGAAGAATGAAAATGCATTGTTATTGGAAAATTATTGGAGTAATGAAAACGCAGAGAAACAAAATATGTGATAGGCAGTACAGCAGTGTTACTGTGGCTTGTAACTGAAGGGAACACAGAACAACTGTTAACTGTTGCTGAATTTGCCTTAACATTTTCTTAGAGGACAAGTGGAGAAGCTAATTACCCACATGCAGAAGGGAGTCATCTGAGGCATAATTGTGGAGTACCTGCCTCATAAATACATGGAAATCCAAGATAAATAGTGCACATTGCATTAAGAACAGAGTATTGACTTAGATCATGGGAGCAAGCAGAATGTGCTAGCAGAAGACTAGAGCCAGTGAAGGAAAAGGCAGAATTGATGCTCATTGTTGCACCAGCTATTGAAACTGGAGTCTTTCTACAGGCAGCATGTGTCGAAACAATGAGGTACCAGAGTGCTGTGGTCTCTTCCACAGCCCCTACACTCTCACTTATTTCTGCTGACTGGTCTCAAATATTTAGTTAAAATACCTTAAATACAGTGCATTTTGAACCAAAACACACCAAAACTAAATGTCTCAGTTTGGTCTTATTATTTGCAGTTGATATGAAGTCTCACAATATTTGGAATCAAAAAACTTTTTCTGTCTGATATTCAGACTTTGAGTTTTGCTCCACAGCTGCACCACAGATATAGTTTATAACACTAATAAATGAAAAAAAAAAAATGGGAAAAATGACATGTTATTTAAAAACAGCCTAAGTTTTCTGTATACTATGTATCTGTTTACTATGTAAACAAAGCCAACACTATCAGTTGTATCCTTACTTCAAATACAGCCCTTAATATTATGGGTTCTTTGAGGTATTCTGGGAATAAGAGTCTGAAACAAAGTAGGTGTCTATTTCCAGGTCTCTTTAGTTTCCCAATGTTTTATAGTGTAGTATTTTATCTTACAGCTAATTATGAGTAAATGTGTTTCAGGTTTAGCAATAAGAAATTTCTTTGAGAGCATTATGAGCTTAAAAACACTGAAATAAGAAATATCCTGCCATTTCTGTATTTTGCAGGGATTTATTTCTGAATCCAGAAGACTTTCATTTCTGATAGCTATTAAAAGGTGATATATATGCCAAACACATTGTATTCATATTCTTGGGAATTAATGAGAGACATTATGTAACAATGTGTCATACTGTCACAATTTAAATTTTTTGAATATTTTTTCACTGCACAAACTGCTAATTTCTAGGCAAACAGCTGCATTCTGAATTATTTAGAACACTTGTTCTTTAGCTAATTGACAGTTAATTGATGCTTTGAGAGACCATCAGCTAAACAGTATGTAAATGAATTTAGGCCTTGCTTCTCATGGAGACAAGAGACAGCTTATGACCTACTTCCACCAGGGCAGCTACTCTCTTCACTTGCCAGAGATAGGCTGCAGAAGTTACTTCATGTAGAGCTACCGCCCTAAAATACTCTCCCTTCTACTAGGAACTTGCAGTTCTTCTTCCAGAGATGGTGTCTGTCTTTAAAGAAATGACTGAAGTAATCAGAGAGCAGCACATCTATTAATGAACTGACTCACTTTACTTGGTATTGTTTTATCTCTCTCTTTTCAAATCTCAGATATATATATATAGAGTTAATGGCTTTGGACCAAAACGATACAGCACACAAGAACAGCAGATTCCCAACAGTATTTTTGACTAGTGAAAAAAGTAATTAATTTTGTACTTCTAATGTATTGTGGTTTTTTTTTCTCAATTTTCTTCTGAATATGTTTTGGTAGTTGGAAATAACCTCACCCAGCTTGAAACATTGCCTATCCTCTTATAGAGCTATAATTTTTATTTTCTGTATTTCAACACTGGCATTTACTACAGTTCCCATCTCACTGCCAGACTTTATTATTCCCTTGAGATGTTACACTGCTGGTTTCCTTGGTCACTCACTGATAAGGTGTTGCACAGGACAGCAAGGTTTATTGAACTGGAACAGAAAAAGCAGAATCAGGGACTTGTAACTCAAAAAGAAAACACAATGCATTTAACTTCATGGGGTACAAAGAAGCCACAGTAGTTACACAGAATTTTTGTAGCCTTTAGGATTTGGTCTGGATAGGACAGGAGTGTAAATATTTTCCTCTAGATGGCAGGTTTTGGCAGGCTTTGTTTTAGTCATGTAAGTAAATAGAAGGTCTTTCAGGACAAATTACCTAGTTTAGTCACTAATTTTATCCAACTAAATTCTTCCACTACCCCAGCTGTGTATGTGTGCATGAGTGTGTAGACCTCAGTGTCTATGTTAAGTCATGAAAATAAGGCAGTAATTTAATATTTTGTAGATAAAGTTCTTAAAATCATCTGCTAAAACTTTATTTTATGAAGCAGATTAGGAATATCTTTCTTTGAAATGTACATGTAACTTATGGTCAGAAGAAAAGTCAGATGAAATCCTAGTTTTCTATCACTTTCTTAAACTGTTTAGCTGCTTATTAACTTTTGAAAGATAGTTAAGCCATATATCACAATCTCCAAATTAATCACTTTTTTGCAATTGCATCGCATAGAATGACAGGGTGAAAAAGGGTGAAGCAACTGCTTTGGAGCCTTCAGTTACTGCTTCTCAACTTACACATCTTTGACATATAAAAATTCTAACTTTTAGGGGTTTGTCTAGTCTAAGCATATGTTTGCATATAACGGGGAAAACAAGGTACTTAATTTCTTAAGCAATGTAAATGTTCTTAATGTTCTTTTTAAATTAAAATGTACTATATATTTACTCCTTTGCTTGCCACTTTTTTTGTGCATAACTAGGTTTTTCTGAATAAAGGTATGTGTGTGTAAGGAAAAGACAGTAAGTGAGGCAAAGCTTGGGATATGGAACAACTGCTTCTTTTTTTTTTTTTTTTCTGAAAGGAAAATAAAACTTGAAATTAGGATTTATCTTTTTGTGAGACTTCTGTGACATTGTCTTTATAGATTATTTGTGAATGTGAAATGACACTGATAATTAAGTAATATATTGCCAGCATTTCAAAATCAGTATTTGGCAATATTCATTCCACATACAATAATGAAAAATTCAGTCATATAGTTTGTAATGCTCCTTGAATTAGGCACAATATTCACATCAGCTTTTTAAACAGAGCAACCAGGAATATATTTTCTAGACTCTCTTCAGCTGCAGAAATACATTATGACTGAAACGTTGTTGGAATGGATACTGATTGCTACACTTGCCACCATTTCATGCAGAAATATCCCATGCAAAGTCCTTTGTACTTATTTGTCCAAAGTATAATTTTCCATTCACTGCCAATAACCAAACCCACGGTTCCTGTAATCGCTAAACTCTGGACCTTTGTGATGGTACAGGAAGATATTGATGTTGTTTTCAGGCTCCCCAAGAATAACTGTGAGGAGTCTAAAGAATGTGTTTTGAAATATTGACAGGTTTTCATGCAAAATTATTGTATTCAAGAAGAATTACAGGCCACTTTTTAGAGGACAGAGAAAAAGAAACACCAAAATGTTCAGAGAAAATACTTCACAGTTTTCAGGGAACAAAACATTTACATAATATCTTTACATCATACAGTGCTCAGTTTTTGTGTTGCCTCCACATTTGAAACTGCCTTTTCTCTAACTTAGTTTTCAGTAAAGTGCTCTCTTTTTTTCCAGTTTTTTCTCTAAACGCGGGTTCCATAAGTACAATTATCAAAAATCACATTTTCAAAAATGGTGTGGAAAGTAACAGATTTGTTGCCAACAGTAGCTTGTTTGGTCCCTCTAAAATATGATGAAAATTAGCGAGTTGTAAAAACAAAATTAACTGCTCATGGATTCTCATCTTGTCCAGTAAAATTTTCTTCTCAGGTAAGATTTCTATGTGTGATGGTAATGCCTGAATGGGGGAAAAAAATAACAGAACTATAAATAACATAATATCTGTAATTTTGTTCAGCAAGAGTTCTCTTTAAAGACTGCTATTATCTGCTGTCCCATATCATAAGATATGTACTTTGGCTTATACAAACAAGCACTAACCTAAAAAAAAACTGAGAAAAAGAGGAGTTATGTCTATTGTTTACTGCTGTGAAACATGTACAACCTCCCTTGTCACTGCAACCAAGTCTTTGATCTCTTTTCTGTCAGAATTATTTCCTGACCCTGAAGGTAAATCAAGAGGTTTTTTTGGAATACCCAGATGTATGCCAAGAAACACTCAAATGTTCAAGATATCCCTGATACTGGTATAGGGTAAATGTTCAGCATAGGTTATCTCTGTATACTGGGTTTGTGTACACAGTCTATTTTTACTTTAAAATACTATTAATATTTCTTTGGGATATGTTGAATTACTAAACTCTTCTTTGAAAAGAGATATATTTGAAAAATTAAATAATTAAATAATTAAATATTCACCATCATCCTGTACATAGCACAGTACTTCTGAATACTTATGGGCATGGAGTAATTGCAGGTTTTGACAGCATTCACTTCGTAATTCTTTACTTTTATGCCATCAAGGAGCAATAGTTTAGCCTGCACTCATGATGACAATATTTAATGCCTCAAAAAAGGCATTACTTGTTGTTATCATTGCGTTACCTGTCATCTGTCACAAAAATCTAAACCCTCATCCAGGAGAACTCCCCTCTAAACAATTTCTTACTTCTACCTGTTTGTCATATGCTATCTGTTGCAGGTTTTCTCTTGATATTTGAGAAATTGCCACTCACTCTGAAGCAGAGATTACTCCCCAGCAACCATGGTTTTACTCAATTATTTTAAGGCATTATGTCTCAAGGTTACTAGATAAAAAACTTTGCATGTGAAAGAACTCATCTATTCTACAGTATATACTGAGTCAGTCATTATATGAAACATTATTTTTATTAAAATCATGCGGGAGGGGAGTGTTTAGATCACTTTTCTAAGAAAAGTGATCTAAAATGTTTTTACTGTGCACACAAGGGAAAATGAGTTAGTTCCAGAAGACTGCATGAGCAAAAATTGCTTTACCAAGTTCACAGAAGTTGCTGCACTGCATGGAAACAAGTCACATGTCTAGGAGTAAGAAAATCCATATGGAAATTAATGTTAGCAGTTAATGTGCAGTAGTACTGTTTCTTTGCAGTTTCTGGCTCAACATCAGTTCTGTTGCCTGTTTCACAGTGCTTTCAGGGACTTGGCCTGTGAACAAGGGGAATTAGGTCTCAGGAGGAGGGTGAGGAAAGGACATTCCAGAAGATAGTGAGCATGGAATTAAAAAAGGCCTGTTGTCCTGCAGGTCTGAAAGAAGTGGCATGTTTGCCCGTTATACAGGTGAATACTTAAAATCCTGTAGAGATACCACTGTTGTCATTGCAAAAATACTCCAGTTCCCCAAAGCCTGCACAATTAGAAGATAAATGAATGGGGGATTTTGTCACTGTTTTCGTAACAATATTAATATGCTGGTGGCTTGAGTGGTTATTTTTTGTAGTTTATTTTTAATACAACAAAATTATACTGTTGAGGTCAAATACAGATGATTCTTAAAACCCTTTTGAAACAGAAAAAGGAGTGTGATTGGTCAGTTATTTTATAGATACTTGGAAATAAATTAAAGACAAGATTTACGCAAACACAGGAAAATACTCTGCCATTGTAGTATTTCTGGCGGAACTGTAATTTTAAGCCCATGAAATTTTTCTTGTTATTGGATTAGCACGATCTCTGCCAAGCAGTCCAAGAATGTAATGGCTATCCATCTTTTCTTGTATACATATAATGGTTGACTAGCTGAACTGGGAATTAGTTTTGAACTCAAAGGCAATGTAGTTGTAGAGGCTTGTCTAAGGAAAAAAATGCAGCCTAGAATTAAATTTAATTAATATATTTCTCACCAGTAGCCTTATGTAAAGCTGAGTGTGAGGTGCAGTTCAGTTGCTGGCATGAGCAGAAATGCATGGTAATTCTAAGCAATCCATGAAGCCAACTTTAAGTATTTGTATTTCTAGTGAATTTAGACAACTATGATGTAATTAGGGGTATTGGGATTTTAATAGCCCATTCTAACACCTCTGTTTTTTGAGTAGGTTTTAAAGGACTCTTTAATGAGCATGAGTGCTCTCAGTCTGAATTTTGTTGTCTCATCCCAAAGTCAGAATTTGAATATTGTCAGACAACCTCTGCACAGTATTATCTGCTACCAAAAATATTAGTAAGGTACTCTGTGGGAAGAGCACTGCTGTTAACAGTGCTGAGATGTCCTGATAAATACTTTTAAAGGCTGAAAAAGGGCACAGCCAATGGACTGTAACTTTTTTCTGATTTTATAAATCTACATGTTCTCATCATATTTGGCATAATAATCAAACTAATAAAGTTTCTAGCTCTGAAGATGATTCTAGTTCATTGCACTGGAATGGCTGAATCCATAAGCTACCAACTAAAACTAAATCATTAAGTAGCAACTAAAATGAAATATGTTTATAAAGCTATTTTCAGGTATTATCTAATGGATGCTTATCTTCATACCACATCATCTTATTTTCTCAGCAAATTGTTTTTAGGGGATATGTGCAGAGAGCACTTATAAAATTTAATGCAATTCAGTGTAATGAAGAAATTTGCATTTGAAGCACAGTCACTTACAAATGTTATGGGACAAGCAGCATTCTATTAGAAGGCATTTCAAATGTTTCTGAACAGCAGCTGAGGAGGATATTTCCTGATGTGGTTCTATTACTACAGCACATTTTCTCTTCATCTGTAACTACGTTTTAAAAATAGAAAAGGCAAAACGGAAACTTCAGTTACCAGGAAATACAAAGAACCTCAATTCATCTTTTGAGAGAAGTAATGAGCAGAAGGCTGCAGTTAGTCATCCACTAAAGCTTTACAGTGGAGAGACTCTGATAATTTGATTGCTCATTTTGAAAGAGAAGTCCTCCCTGTCCCCAGAAGGTTTTTTCTTTATATTGGCAGCTCTGATAGGTAGTTTGTTTCATGAAAAAGAGGAAATGAATCATGAATCAAAAAACTTTCTCTGTCAAGCTCTCTTTTCCCATCCTCCTTCTGTTGCTGCTTCCATATTTTTTCTTGGAAAGGATCCAATACTCTTCCATTATGATAGTTTAAGGAATCAGAGTCTATGTATGACTAGTTTATATCAATCTGTCATAAGTCATTCTGAGGTAACCAGAATGCCAGTGCAACTTCCATGCAGTCATTTTTTAAATTTCCAACAGTCTCTAATAATCTCTCTCTTCTTTATGCCCATTACGCACAGGAGCATGTTTGGCTTTACTTCTGGTTTTGTTTTTCCGATCTACCTCAAGTTATTTGAGTCCCAGAGCCTTATTCCAATGGTGTATTGTGGCATTCTGCCACATTGCATCTCTAGAAAACTACTGCCATGCTGCTGCCAGTCTCAGAGAACTACTTCCACTAATGTTTAAAAATACAATAAAAATGTATACATTCTCTATAACTCATTTAGGCAAAAGAGTGGACAAACCATCCTATATCACTCAGAGAAAACACGGGATTCTTTGATGAGGAGTTGAACAGAGACTCAGGCTGTGGAATTAGATTAATTGCGCAATGCTTTTTGTGGAAAATGATTGTTTCATCTCTCTGATAACAGCCATCTATCTACAACTATCTCCCTACTGATGGTTTTGAAATTGAATGTAGAAATTTGCTTGCCTTCTTCACCATTTGGATGATAAACTACCCTCTGTTGACCATTGTAAGTGACAGCTAGAATTTTAACTGCATCCCCATAAAATTTGCAAACAGAGAACACTTATTCCTTAATTCCTGCTTGATTCCTCCAAGTATCTACAACTTAATGACTCTTGAAAGACCAAAGAAAGGAATTACACTTCAGAAACTGAGGTTACAGAGTATATTAAAGGATCAAGATATCGCTCGGGATATAGAATGATCAGTCCAAAATGGTTTGGTGCTTCTGAATTTCATCACCTCAGGAGAATTATAAATCAAAGGCATCTAGCTATAAATGTGCAGTATGGAAGGGTATAGACTCCACAACAGTGTGCTTCATCAGCTTATTTGGCACTGTGGCTTAGGTGGAGTGACATTACATAATTTGTGATGACTTTGTTCTGACATTTTCCCATCGTAAAGGATTGAGGGACCAAAGTCACAGAAATGTCATCGGTGATAAATTCAAGCTAGACTTTAATCTTCCTCACTTGAAGTAACATCAAAGGGGAATAACACAGCCTGCAAGATACTTTAGACAACTTATTAAAAAAAGAAAAAGAACCACAACTGACAGATTGAGTGAAAATTGCATTGATAATTTAAGGTGCATTTTCCTTCTGAGCATGTAAGGGCTTCACATACAAAGGCTCAAGTTAACCAGAATGTCAGAAAACATTCAAACCTCTGTAATTTTGCAGTGACTGTATCTGCTGTTTACCTAGCAGACCTAATGTTAAACGTTAAAAGGTCTTTGAAAAAGCAATCTATTCAGTACCTAATTTGAATAATAAAAACATAGTTATTATTGAGAAAAATGCTGCTGATTGCTTGTACTTGAGATTTAGACTCTAAAATTATACCTAAGACCTATTCACTTTTTCCAAGAAAACTTGCAAGACCCTAAAACAGAAGTGATGTCGTCTTTGGGCCCTATCATAAACCACAGATAAAGACAGACAACTCCAAAAATATGAGCGTCATAGCTCAATACCAGTAATTCTTTAATACAGTGTAATATTTAGAATTCACTCTTCCCTTTCTATATTAAAAATTGTCTTACTTTTCAAAAATAGGAATCACAGTCTATGTATTCATCAAATTCTGTTTTGATTAGTACCTGGACAAAATTTTAACCCCCTTTCAGTCATCTGGCATATTTGTGTCTTGCTTACCTCGTTTCAACAACTATGATCTTAAATCCAACAGCGACTAATGTGTTGAATTTAACATCATAGGAATGCTGGTGAAGAATTGGGAATAAGTATTAATGCAACACTGTCTCTAAAACAATAACCTCTATAATAGTTTTTTGCAAAAGCTGATTTTTTTTAAAAAATATTAGAATTACAGTATAGCTAGACCATGGAGTGTTCAAGAAGACTGCATTTTTTTTTTATATATATTGCAGAAGTCTTTGAGGGAGATGCCTGCAGTATATCAGATTTCAGCTTTGTGGTTTCGGTTGGTTTGGGGTTTATTTTGTGTGTGTGTGGAGTTTTTTAAATTATAATTTCCAGTAGAAAGTGATAGGACATTGTTAAATCATTTTGCACACAAGCTAAAAAAGGTCTGTATTTGGCCAATTCGAAACTGGACTCAATTTGAACTCATGACCTCATAACCCATGAGCTCCAAATCCCATTAGTAAACTTGCAATCCATGTGCTTTTCTCCAATGTATGAGGTTTTATTATACTGTACAAGTTCTTTTGCTAAATGACCTATATTTTATTGCAAAGAAATTGTTAGACCCAAGGTTTAATATTAATATCCCATTTTTATTTCACTAGCTCAGTTGCAATTATTTCCTTTTTTAAAAGTCAGTCTCTGCCAGATTGTTTTTCATTTTCTTTTTCTTATGCTAGAAATGTCACTTTTTTTTCCAGATTTAGAACTGTTATTTTAGGAGATATCCTGGAATATACAGCAAAAACCTTATGGAAACCTTCAATGTTTTTCCCTTCAATTTCATAACAAGTTTGACTGAATTAGAATGCAAAAGCACAACTACCTCATAATTTTTTGGCTTTTTTTTTTTTAATGCACAGTAACAGAGGATAGTTTGATTGACATATCAAGCAGCAATTCCTTCAAAAGCGATGCCATCTCTGTCTCTGTAAAAATAATGCAAGTTCTGAAAAGTTATTGACATTTCAGCAAAAGAGATAGATTTTGAGTTGTTTGCTAGCAACGTGTCCTTTAGAATTTTTTATTTTTTTTACATTTCATCAAAGGCAGCGTAATTGACCTTAGAGCAATGGATAAAGCCCATCACCATCAATTGACAGAATAATTTTGTCATGTAATGGCTACTGGTCATATAGTGCTCTTTCAATAACACTTTCCTTCATTTAAAATCTGTATCAGAACTCTTGACTACCATCTCAGAAAGAAGTTTTCCCTTCCTTCTCTTCTGGTTCAAGAAAAGTGGCAGGTACATTGAAGCTAAAGTAGTAACATAGTAAAAAAGAAAACAACAAAAATAGTTCTTTCACCTGGGGAAAACACCATGAGTATCAGGTATCTGTGAGCTCTGTGTAGTGAAGGCATAGTGGCAAGTTTTTATTTTACTAATCTACTTAAAATCTTGAGAGAAGAAATGGAAAAGTCTCTTCTGGTTTAAATAACTGGTGAAGTACTATATCATTCTTATATATTAAAAACTCTTTTCCTGTGATGCAGAAATTATGTCTGCAAGGATGTATTGGTGTTAAAAGGAAAAGACATTGATGCATTTCAGTGAGGGAAGGCTAATGAAATAGTAAACATATTCAAGCAGAAATCACACTTCTTCACACAGGCTAGTCTAGAATGCTAAATCTTTATAGAAGAACATAATCACAGAGTGGTTTGGGATGAAAGGGACCTTTAAAATTACAAAATCCTAGAATGGTTTGGGTTAGTGGGCATGTTAAAACCATCTAATCCCAATCCCCCTGCCATGGACAGGGGAAGTTTTTGCTAGTCCAGGTTGCTCAGAGCTACTGACAGCCTGGTCTTGAACATATTTAGGAATGGGTCATCCACAGCTTCCCTTGACAACCTGTTGCAGTTTCTCATTGCCTTCACGGTAAAGAATCAGATTTTTTTAAAAAACAGATAGAAATATCTATTCTAAACCTTCCCTTTTTCCATTTGAAACCATTTTCCTTGTCCCATGACTACTTGCCCTTGCAAAACATCCCCCTCCATCTTCCTTTTAGGTTTCCTTCAGTGACTAGAAGGCCACAATTAGGTCACCCTGAAGACTTCTCTTTTTCAGGCCGGACAAACCCAATTCTTTTAGCCTTTCTCTCTCCAGGGATGTGATGTGACATATTTCCTTCTTTTGAAATCTTGTGGTGACTTTTGTTGATTGTTTTCTTTGCTGTTAAGAGGTGTCACTGGTGAGATAAATTCACTTTCTTATTTTGGTATAAAGCCCAATTTCATTGGGCCGATGGCTTTCATCGTGGAGAATTCATTCTGTCTGTTAACAAAAGCTAAGGCTAATAGCAAAGGGAATTACTCTAGGAGACAAATTTTTAGCTAGAAAAATGCAAGATCATTTTTGAAAATGCTGATATTTAGAAGGAATTAAGAATTTTTCCAGATACATGAAATATAAAAAATAAAGATTTCATTGGATTTTCCATGCTTTGGGAAAGAAAAAAAAATGTCTCTGAATGATTTTTCACTCATTTGAAATATTGATATGTAGCTTTTTTAGTTCTTAGATATTTTTTCTTCAGTGATCCAGTCTATGACTGCCAACAAGACAGTCTTAATAAAAATAATATATACAATTGCTAATTAAATACTCTCATTCTTCTTTGCAATTCATGTCTTTTCAGTAATTTCATTCTTCATATTGTACATCTCCCCATCAGTTCACTACACAATCCTTCTGAATTGGTTACATTTACTCTATTTTAATTCTGCTTCCCCTCTTATCCTCACCATTATCATCTCCCCTAACCCGAATTGTACACAGACTATGCATCCTAACTTGTAATTAATCTCTTCTTTAAGCAAATAGCTTTTCTGTTCAGCCTCTGCTTTCCACAGTTGCAGTAATTGCAGTAATTTCTTTTCATGCCCTAGCATATTTTATGACTTCTTGGCAATGATTATTTGAACATGGATGTCTCCTAAGAATTTCTCCCCTCCCTGATCCTTCTTGGACTGTCTGTCCCTGGGCTAAATCTCTACATGGTCACAGCAGTTGCCTCATTAACTCATCTCACTCTGACAGATGCTGTTTTCTTTGTTTTTTGTCTACCGTGGTTCTTCAGTTCCCATAGAAACCTGTTCAGATGTACAGTCAATTCAGCTTGATATTTTAGCTTTCTGTTCTATGGGGGCAGAAGTGGTACCTGCAGGTGGGAAGACTTCCTGTGCCTGGCTCCCTCAGCCTCATCATGAGGAAGAAGCATGCCCTGCCATGAACACAGAGGGGGTTGAGCCCAGAGTAACCAAGAAGTCCTCAGGTTCTGTGAAATTAATTTCATTTCTTACATGTAAGCCAAATCACAATTCCTATAAACAGTGAAATTTTGTAATGATTCCAGAGCTTTCAAGTTTTGATAGCAGCTGCAGCAATAACAGCTCATTTCATGCCTTTACAGGGTTTCTTTACAACCACTATGAATAGAAACTGTTTTTTATAAAAAAAAAAAAAAAAAAAAAGAGAAAGCACTTCCTCAGAAATCAATGATCTTAGGTCTCTCCTTTCTTGTGAGAATTTCCTATTTGTCTCAGGTGAGAAGGATAGTGCAGATCTTTTTTAATGTGCCAAGTACAGAGGCAATAAGTGTAGTGGAACATCATATATCTTTGCTATGCAAAGATGCATAAGGCGATATATGTGTCTTTGCCAAATTCAGTTTTTTTCAGAATCACAGCCAATTTAATGAAATTAAAATAAAACATTTATGAACCTGTAAGTGTAAATTAAAACATGTAAGATTTAGTAGTTTTTCTACCTCAGCTGACGTCCTTGCACATTGAACTTCAGCAATTCTGTCTTAATGTGGTACCAAATCCCACATATCTTTTTTCCCATGACTACCCTGCTGAATGTCAGCAGACTTGTACCTATGAATGACACTATAACACTTGATGCCCTGTTTTTGAATCTCTCAACATTTTAATGCTGTGTAATTTCTATGCACATGCATGGTGCTACAAAGTAGTAATGATTTTTAGTCTTCAGGAATTTATTTTCAGGAATTTATTTTCACATTTTGTTAAAATGTGATTAAAATATGATAATTATGAAGGGGAGGAGGGAAAGACTTGTATCTAGAATAGACTGAAAAGCATTTATCTCCTGCTTATTGTTCCATCTCTGGTTTGAATTTTGTATTCAACACACTGTGAAAGGTGATCCTGAATGCAGATAAGCAGTATTGCATTGGCAACAAATATAAGATGCAATTAAATAATTTTTTAATGAGTGGTGCTTGATAAGGCAGGATACTCGTTCTTATTCAGGTGCCTGTTCCTTTTTTTTTTTTTGGTTGAGGTGATTCAAAGGAATTTTTGGATGCAGAATACACAATGAGGGCATATACACAAAAGTCCCAATGAATATAATCATCCTGCAGTTTCTTTTGTTGCTCATCTTTTCAAAGGCTTCCATATGAAAAACAAACAAAAATATCATATTAATATCTTGTTTCATTTGGCCCCACTGTAGCTGTCAAGTGAACTGTTGTCTCACCTGTGATCCTTACTTTGTAATTAAAGTTAATTGCTTTCATAAATCCACTGATCTCCTGAAAATAGAAAGGTGATGCAAGTTCAGTGATGGAAAATAGGAAACAGTAGGTGCATGTGGTGGTTTAAAACCCACCTGGAACATTAAGCCCTTTCCCCCATCCCTTCCAGTAATGGAGGGACACTAGGAGAGATTATAAATTGGCGTAACAATTTATTGTACAGAAGAGACAAAGGGTGTTTTACGCACTGAAGGGTATTCACCACTGAATGTCCCCCCAGGCAGCACTCAGTGTGGTGTCCAACAAAGACAATATGGCAAAAAAGAGAAGCTTCAGCAACTTAACTTCCCCCCCACCTGTCCAAATACAACCAGAAGCAGGAACAACCCAAAACCTGGAAGCCAGTTTGTCTGAATAATGGGTCCTTCTGGTGAAGTGTTTTCTGGCAGGGCTCAGGCCCCACTGCTGCTCTCCAGTGTGGCAGCAGCAGCAGCACAGTCCCAGATCCTCTCCCCCTGAACCAGGCAAAAACTGTGCACGTCCTCCTTTCAGCTTTGGCATCTCCTTTTTCCCAACACCAGCAACTCCCTGCGAGAACCACACCTCCAGCAATGATACTGCTGGTATGGAATTAAACAGTGCCAGAAACTCCACCCCACTTTTTCACTTTACCCAGGACAATGCCTAAATTTCTGATGAACATCTGCAGATCTTGAAAAACTTGCTTATAGCAGATGTCTCATTTTCAGGGCATCTGAGAGATAAAATTATAATTTCTTGGTTTTATCTCCTTGACTGCATGAGACAAAGCACTTCTGGGGTTTTATTTGTCTGTTGGATCCTTAATGGTGAAATTATTGAAAAAAATATTAGCTACTTAGAATTCACCAGTATGTATTTTCTTAATGTAATTTTAAATGTTTCTTTTTCTTGTAAAAACTAAATAAGGGAAACGAATGAATTGGTGAGAATTATCCTGCCTTAGACTGTGGATCCAATTGCAGGGAAAAAAGTTGGATATTTTTCCTCTTCTAAGTTGGTAGATGTTTATGGCCATGAAGAGAACTGGACCAAGGAACAGAAAGATTCTAAGTTCTTGTGTTGGCTCTGGCTGGGACAGGTCAAATTTATAGCACGCAGCTATTGCATATATAATATATGTAAATATATAAATATAAATATATATTTATATATTTATATTTATATATATAAATATATATATATATTTGTTATTTATTCTGAAAACTTTTAATAATACAGGGATGCTTTAGTTACCACTGAGCAGTAGCTAAACTCTGTGTAGGAGTTAAGGCCTTTTCTGCCTCTTACCCCACCCACCAGGAGCAGGCTGTGAGCACATAAGACTGTGAGGGGTCACAGCTGGGACAGCTGACCCCAACTCCAGGGATACTCTAGACCATATAATATCAATTTCAGTATATAAAGCTGGAATAAACAGGAAAGGGGCCGTTCAAAGCAATGGTCTTTTCTTTTCCACGTAGCTGTTATGCATGGTGGAACCGTGTTTTCCTGGGAATGGCTGAACATGTGCCTGCCTGTGGTTAGGAATAATTCCTTGCCACTTTTGTTAAAGAATTAATTCATTGTTTTACATTGCTTGTATGCACAACTTTTGCTTTCCCTATTAAACTGTCTTTATCTCAACCCATGAGTTTTCTCACTTTTTTCCTTCCAGTTCTCTCCCTCCAGATGGGGAGTGAGTAAGTGGCTGTGTGGTGCTTAACTATGCTAAACTATGATAAGTCTCCAGTACTTCAGTACCTTAAATATTTGGGGATATTCCTTTGCTTTGTTTTTGGTTTATTTTTGACACTCTTTTGTAAAGAGTGTAAAATTAATTAATTAATTGATTGATTTTCCTCTCTCTTCTGACAGGACCAACCAGTTCACTGCCTTTCTAGATTAGGTCTTTCCTTAAAATTACAAAAGGTCTGTGGAGTGAGAGAAAATGCCTCCATTCTTTAATGAAAAAAAAGAAAAAGTCATGAGAAGTGCACATGTAAAGAAGCAGAGGTCTGAAATTGAGATATTTGAGGAAAAGAAATAGGAGTGTGACTTTTTAAGGGGAAAGAAAAGAGGAAAAAACAGTCTAGGTTTTAGGGAGGGGAATAAAAAGGTAAAAATAACTTGGATATTGGGAACTGAAATTTAATACAAGTGGATGATCTGAAGTTTGTTAGAGAAGAAAGAAGCAATCGAAACATATGCATGGAAGTGAAGTAGCCTAGGAGAAATGTCTGGAGGGAAGAAGTTATTAGTGTTGTTGGGTCACAGCATGAGTCTGTCAGATGTCACAGTAGGAGAGAAATAAAGGAAAGTGTATTTGTACTTGAGGAGCTGGAAAATGAAATATGTGAGCTTCTAGAGTTATGAAGAAATCTCTTATACAATGTAATAAGCAAAATTGTTCTATCCTGCTGTATTTTATTGCAAAATTGTTCCATCCTGCTGTATTTTATTAAGGATCATATATATGCTCTAGTGAGCACTTTCATCAGTATTGTGATCCTCCCAGACTTACTAACAAAGCAAAGGGATACCACCCTTCCTTGAACAAACAACATGCTATAGGGTTGTAAAGACTTTCAAGATGAACAATAAAAAAAAAACATTTTTCTACTGTGATTTTTAATATTCATTCTGAATTATAGTCTAGCCTGTTACAATTCATTGAGTCACCAGTCCATCACTTGTCCAGATGTTAAAAATTAAAAGTTAAGGTAGCATTTATTTTTTTTTCTGTTAGATGTCAATGATGTCAGAATTCAACAGGAAAAAGAGCGTTACAAATCAAATATGCAAAGAGGTTATACAGACACAATAATTACCCATTTGAATCCGGTAATCCAGTCGTCATGCCTTTCATGACAGATATTACAGGTAGCAGTTTAACAAACTGGAAAGAATCTGTATTTGTGAAAATTTAGATCAATGTTTTAGATTCTTTGTTAGTAATTTTTGTTGCCATTGTATTTGATTGTTTTACTTAAAATTCAAAATTATTGCCAAATTAAACAAATGTCTGAGAATCGTCAGCAATAAGTTCTTTTTTATCTTCTTATTAGTATTAATTAAAATAGAATACACCTTTCAGATCTTGGTTAATAAAATGTCAGTTACATTGGAATTGCTCCTGAATAAATAAATGAAAAAAAAATTTATTCTAGTGGACTAAGGTATTCAAATGTATTTTGATGATTGAGGAGTAAGTATACTGATGGAAATGACACAATCTAACAAGTTCATGCAGATGCTGTACGCACTAGTGACTATTACATTCCTACTATGGCTTTAATTCATGGATGAGAAAAAAATAATCCCATGTTAATTTTTCATACAATAATTCACCATGTACAATATGATTCTTTACTCTGTTCAAAGATTAAAAACTTTTTTTAGCATATATTTCAGTTAGTAATCTCTTAAGCAGCAAACAAGTCCAGGTTAAGCATCGACTTTTTAACTCTTCTGGACCAAGTGAAAATAAAAACTTGATATGAAAGTTAAATAAACTAATTCTAGTTGAAAAAAATGTTTGTGTTTAGAACTTAAAACATCTACTTCAGTATTATATTACTCAAATGAAGGCAGAACTTAACTTCTGATTTAAGATATGGCACCGTTTTCAATGAATAAAAATATTTAAACTGTAGGTTCTTCCATCTCAGGTGCAAAGCTATTTTCTTAGTACTAATTATATGCATCCAATCCCCTGCCATTCAGTCATATTTCCAAATCCCATGTTTGCTGGTTTTATGTGTTTATTTCTCCTTGAAATTTGGAGATGTTAAAAAACATACAACTTTAAAGACTTTCAGCAATTTGGGCCATGGCAGCTTAAATCTCAAAGTTTATACATCCCACAATTACTCTTGGAAGAGGTCTTCTAAAATGTCACTTCTGGTGTAGTTTAAAAAGGTCTCAGAGCTTAAATTTTCCTTCTCCAGCTGTGACTTGAACATAGACGTTTTTCTTTAATATTTTATTATATGCATTATCATATTGAGAAAAAAAAGAATCAATAGATAAGGATAACTATACTATATCCCACTGTGCTATGAGGTACAAATAAATAAGCTCAAGGCTGCAATGAAGAGCTTGCAAAGATCTTTGCAGTTGGAAATTTGAAGCAAGAATAAATGTTTCCTTTATACAACATTTAAGCTTGTAGTTATGTTCCCTTGTTACCATCAGGAGGAAAGGAAAAAAGTAAAGATTCTGTTCTCATCTTCCAATTACATGATAAAGATGCTAAAGACAGCCCTTTGAGGCTTGTTGAATTGCTACTTAGCCAAAGGGCTAAACTAACACTAAGATTTTTACCTCTTTTTTTTTTTTTTTAACCAGTAGAATGATTTAGATGTCAGTTCACATGAGAGAAGTAATTTTAATTTGATTTAATGAGTCTTGATACTCAAAAGCTTTAACTCTGGCATATTTAAGAGAAAATAATGCTTTCAGTATCTGTTATTAGAGTTATTTATTTACTTGAACTGTGAAGACTCATTTTTATCTGAATCTTCCCATCTCAGCAAGAATGTGGTCATTACAATGTTTGCTGCACACTGATAATATACCAGATTATTTGTACCCCTTCATCTGAGATGTGAGCAAAATGCACCACTCACACATTTATGTTCCCTCTTAGCTGGCAGAACTTAATGATACCTGCTTCACTCTCATGATTGCTAATGAAACAGCATGAATTCTGCATTTCTTATGTCAAGACAACTTGATGCAATGCTGGTATTCTTCCTTCACTCTAACTTTCATGAGAAATGTATTTTTTACAAAACAAATATATCACAGAAGGCAGCCAGAATAGCTGCAGAAGAAAAAAAAAATTCAAGGAGCTCAAATATATACTTTATTATTAACTCTTGTTTTGACAAAGCCAAGTGCTTTTGAATGAGAAGGTGGGAAATACAATTATTTATCAGAAAAAGATTTCTTCTAATAGTGTTGGCACTTAAAAAATAAAACCTCTGTTCTGTGTAGCTTTAAAGCTTTTGTCTTTGTGTACTCCTTGTTGACAAACATTTTTTTCTTTTGATCTTGTTCTATGATCATTCATAAGGTTGCTAAACAAAGCATGTAACACTAGTAAGGTCACATTGAAGAATTAGTTTTACAGGCAGTAGCTAAACACTTGTTGACCTTGCACAAAAGAAAGCAGGAAAAGTTTTTTCATTAAATGAAAAAATGTGTGGTGCTGTGGAAGATTACCTGCAAACATATTCTTACCATTTCTCCAATTATATTTTCAGTAAAAGGAACACTTAGAAAAGATGGAAAGTGGTTGACTGTGGAAATAAATACAACATAGCTAAGCAAAATTGAAATGACTGTAGTACTTTTATTACTAGTTACCTTCCTACATGATTTGGTACAAACACAGATGCGATGTGTGAGAGAGAAGATTTTATTTGTAGATTACATAATAACCCAGAAATTGTCAGTATTAAACAAGATAAAACTTCTAATAAAAGCAAATTACATGTCCTCGAAGTACAAAAATTATTGGTTAAAAACAATCATCATGTTTTTAATAGAAGGGGTATGATTACCGCAAAATCCCTTTGATATCCATGCTTGCAGAATTACATATGTAGAATTGCTTCATAGTAAATACCTGAAAATATCTCCACATAGCTGCAACTTTTTACTCAGAAGCTAACTGAAATACCATGAGGTATCTGAAACATGAATTAGTTTATAAGTTTTTGTGACACAGTTAGGCTCATAATAAGGCTTAGAGCAGTACAAAAGGTACCATTTACATAGTATGTTCTGAATAAATACTGTCCTGATAATTAACTCATGAACATACAGGTCCAGCAAAGAGTTACTGTTTAATATGGTGGTTATAAGCATTCTCAGCCATGTAATATACAACAGTTTTGTCTTGACATCTATAATCAGAGAAAATTTCTTGTAATTAAATTTTAATGCAGCTAATATACCTACATGATAAAAATGCATTCATTAAGTATGCCAAGACCACAGTGTTGATGGAAATAATATTGAATAATTCTATCAGACAAATTTAAGACCATAAATATAATAAATAATATAAATTATTTATTTATTATATATTATTATACCATTATAAATAATAATAAATCAGAATTAGATACATCCTTACATAATTCATTATTAAATTATTAATGAAGTTACCTCTTCCTGGATGAGAAGGATGCCAACCCATGAGGTAATTTTATTCAACAGAGATCACTTTAGTATATCTTGTTAGAATTCAATTTCAAATCTTATTCTGGAGCCAATAACTTCATCTTGATCTGGCAGAATTCGATATACATTTATAACCTCGCATTTTCAACAAAAGACAGAGATCCATTGGAAATATAGAAAAAAAGGAGAAAGTTAGAAACTCTGTAAACTGATGTAGGCGTGCACTAATTTAAGTTCTTTAGGCTAATAAATAGAAGTATTGATCAGGAAGAGTATACCAAGATTTTAAATGTGTGAAGTTGTCTGGTGCAAAGGTTTGCTTTTTTGGTTTCTGCTCACATATAAAGTAGTATGCTGAAAAAATTAGTTTCAAAGATAAATGAAAAAATTCCATAGTTTACTGCATCTTATATTTAAGATTTTCATTTGGGACCTAGGAAAATTCCAAGATTTACTACTGGACACACTTCTTTTAAAACCTTGTAAAAACTACTTAAAGCCCATGTTAAAGAGTGGAAAAAATTGACATGATCTGTGTATAATTCATCTCTGAGACTCATTTCATCAGGAAACTACTTGACACAAACAGAAATTATAAAAAATAAATGTGTATTTAATGGAATACAGTAGTTTCACAAAAGTTTGTTTAAAGTCGTGTTTCTGCCAGTATATAGGTGATGACTCTTACGGCCAGTCCTGTTGTCTTTGCAATTTCAAAGAGATTAACTACCAAACACAAGAGTTTCTTTTCTTTTACACTGAATGCAGTACCAGAAAAGAGACTTCTGAGTAGCACTAGTGGATAAAGTGTTTTTTCCTTCTTTGAAGGTGTTAAAAATATACAATAGAACATAAAGAGAACATGTAATCAACAATTTTTTTCATACATTAATTCACAGAACAACACTTCTGACTAAAGCCTGAATGGTTCTGCTCTTAGAACTGAACTTGCACATGACAAAATACTGTGTGTTAGCTGATGGGACTATACAAGCAAAATTTTGCACAAGCTGAATATTATGTATAACAAATATTGTTGAACTGAGAGTAACTGACTGAAATGAGAGGAACATGTTAAGATCTTTCAGAGAATCTAGGTTATAACTTCAAAGTGGTACAGTAAGAAAAAATGCTACTCAGCTCAATTTTATTTAACAGAGCTATTTTATTTCAGTAGTACATTATTGAAAGGAAACCCAAAACCAGCCTGGGCAATGGTATAGCAATCTAAGGAAGCAAATAAGAAAAAATATTTTTGGTACAACTGTAAAAGAATAACTGATGCCTTACTGTTTTCTACAGTTAACAGTTGTGGTGCTCTTTTCTGCTCTTTAATAGAAAAAAATCAGCAGAATTAAAAGGAAGATTTGTGGAAGAATTGTTTGTTTTTATCATGTTACTTAGAGCACATCTTTTGTAAGCTATAAAGAAAAACACCCAAAAAGAGTACAAGAGGAATTTTGATAATATTATCTCTGTGAAAACTAATGAAAATAATAGTTGAAATTCAGTATGGAAACCTCAACTCTCTGACATCAGAAAAAAAAATAAAAAATTGGAGCGCTAGTTGAAGAACTCTGCAACAGGAATATGAATAATTTACAATATTTTCCAAGAATAAAAGAATGGCAAAACCCTAAAAGCTGAAATTCAGCTGACACTGAAATTCACACAGCAGGATTGCATCCTGCTCATATCAGTTCAAAATAACATTAGGGCTAGAAAAGGGAGTACTTCAGTGTTTGAACTTGAAATATGATAAGGACTCTAGGAATAAGAACTGTAGATGCATGGACTTACTGCATAAGCTTTCTCCCAGAGGCAGTGTACATAAAGATTTTAGAGAATGGTTTCATAATGATCTGATAAAAGTAAAGGTTTCTAGTGTTGAGGAACATTACTATTTAATGCTTTTATTTGATAGTAAGTTTAAGTACATTTCAGAAGGTAATCTGAACACTAACATCATCTATCTCAATCTTAAGTGCTTAATGCAAACTTATTTAAAAAGTCAAGACTGTATTAAAAAAAAGTCAAAAGAGCAAATGGAGAAATACTAAAATACTTTGAGGTAGGATGTAGCTGGAGTTTGCCGAAAAATATTTAAAATTATTAATTTGTTATTTACTTTAAGAGAATGGTATATAAACAGATTTTTAATTGTGCTGAAAAATTGGCCTTTGACAGTTGGACCCAATAAAAGGATCAAAGTTTTTGTAGAATTAAGCCATACTTTGTACTGTGTTTTGGGGTTTTTTTCCTAGTCTCTGCCTTATTTATCTAATTTCTGTGCACTGTCACTCAGTATTATCTTTCCTGAAAGATTTACTTCTGCCATCCTACCCCTGCTTTGGATTTAAATGTAAATGAACCATGTACTTCTTTTTTGTTTCAAGTTCACCAGTCAAACTTGAGGTAAACTGATTGTAAATAAAAGTAAATAAATTTTATTTCACTGTTCGATGTAGTGATCAAAACACATAGTGATCTATATATGCAGATGTGCAGCTTTCCATGCCCACCCCAGTCATGTAATTTTTCAGGCTATTGGATAGGTCACTGATAATTAAGGCATGACAGATTTTAAAACTGCATGTAAAATGCAATTTAGAAAATTATGCTTTTTGACCTAATAATGTTGCATGCTGCTTTATCATTTTAAATGCTTTTGTTGTCTAGCAAATGGACATAAATGAGCAATTTAACAATACATTGAAATATTTTGTGCATGATGGTTTACTTCATCTGTAAATTGAAATGTCAGAAATGTTTCTACTGCACATTTTCAAAAGTCACAAGTGATTTATTTTAGCTCTTATTTAAAAAGCTAAAAATGAACAATATATTTCTGAAAGATATGAGGATGCAGCAAAATGCCTGTTTAAGCTATATCAGCAGTTTCATGGATTTGGCAGATCTTTGCAGTCTTCTGTGTCTTTCCTGCTTTATTTTTTATCTTTATGATATCAGTGGAATATATTGTGAAAAACTGCAGAATTCTGTTTCTGAACTCAGATTAAGATTATTAATTATAGAATAGGTTGGGTTTGAAGGAACCTTCAAGATCATCTAGTTTCAATTCCCCTTCTGTGGGCAGGGACCCAGGTTGCTCAAAGCCTCATCTAATCTTGCCTTGAACACTCCCAGGAGTGGGACACTGACAAGTTCTCTGGGCAACCGGTGCCAGCGTCTCACCACCCTCACAATGTAGAGTCTCTTTCAAATCTTTAATAAGAACCTACTCTCACTTTGAAGCCACTGCCCCTTGTTCTATCACTACACTACATTACAAGCAGTTTCTCTTTAGATTTCTTTTAGGCCCTTGCTGGGGACCCCAGTCTGGACACAGCACTCCAGGTGGGGTCCCACCAGAGCAGAGTAGATGGGCAGAATCTGCCCCCTCTTCCTGCTGGCCACAATGCTTCTGATGCAGCCCAGGATACAGGTTGCTTTCTGGGGTGGGAGTGCCAGTTCCTGTCCAGTCTCTCATCCACCAGAACTACCAAGTCATTGCAGAGCTTCTCTGGATACATTCATCCCCCAGCCCGGACTGACACTGAAGGTTGCCCTTATCCAGGTACAGCAGGGTGTGCTTGGCCATGTTGAACCTCATGAGATTCCCATGGGCACAATTCTCAAGACTGGCCAGGTCCCTCTGGATGGCATCCCATGCTTGAGGTGTGTCAACTGCACCCCTCAACTTGGGGTCATGTGCAAATTTGCTGAGGGTGCATTTTGTCCTTTGTCTTATGTCATTGATGGCATAAATAAATAAATTACTAAATAACACTGGTCCCAAAACACACTCCTGAGGGGCACCTGTCATCACTGATGTCCATCTGGACATTGTCATCAATGTTTTGTATGATATACACCAAGTTAGTATCTGCAGTTAATACACGGAGCCCTTTGCTTTGCTGGTTTTTTTCATTTTGTTTTGTTTTTTTTTTTTCTTCAGACAAGTCTTTGGAAGCAGATCAGAAAGGGGATGGTTCAGAGCTAGCAGAAGAGAGCTGTTGCTGTAAAGCTCCGTTGCTGACCTCCATTCTAACCAACAAGCTGTCTCCATTTAAGGGGAAACTTTTTTTCAAGGGGAGTTTGTCAACAAATTGATTAAATCTAGTAATGATTGCATCAGGTTGCCAATCAAGCAGAGGCAGAGGAATGGCAAAAAGGACTGGAAATGGATCTGTGATCATCAGTCATGTTCAGCAGTTAAGGCTGAGGACCACCATCTGCATCCAGAAGAGAGCTGGGGAAGGAACCCTAGAACAGCCACAACACCAGTGCACACACTGTTGGGCATGAAGCCCTTTGTCCTAGAAGGGTCTTGCATTTTTGCCATCAGGTGAAAGAGAATAAACATGTTCCTCACTAGCAAACCTTCAAATGGCTGCTGCAGGATACTCCACCATATTTACCCTGCTAGTCTTGTACCTTTATTTGTTAGGTTTCCAGGTAATTCTAGGTAGTTGTTTGGTTTGTATCAGAGATAGTGGTGCTAGGTGCTGTTGGAAATAATTTATAATTATGTCCATTTCCAGCTGTCTTAAACTTCTGCCTTCTTTGTTGTAATTCTTACACATAACTTATGTTTTCCCACACACATTTCCCACCCCATCATCCAACCCCTTTGTTAGTTCTCCCTCTCTATCTCCTTGATAGACCTCCTGTAAGTCTAGGATCCGTAGACCAGTACGCACCAAACATGACATCAACTGAATGAGTGCAACGGTCATGTCAATCCCAGAATAATATTCTGATGGATCATAAACAGTGGTATTGCCAGAAAAAAATGCAATTTGCATTGATTTGTCATATAGTGAGTAGTTAAACTGAGTGTATAATAAGTGAGCAAGAGATGTTTTCTCAGGAAATGCAGCTGACAGGAGGATGTGAAATAATCTTCGGAAGGAAGTGCTAATTTTTTACACACTTATCTCCATTTTTCCATCATCTGCAACTCTAGGATCCAATTTATAGCTGACATTACTGCTTGCCATCCAAGTTTTACTATAAAAATAAGCAGTTTCCATTTTTTTCCTTAGCTGCTATATTAGATCAACATTAAATGCAAATGTTTTGTGGACCCACGGAAATATGAAACAGCCACAACTTTTTCTAAGCTAATCCCCAAGCCTTTTTCTTTATTTTAATGCACAGATGTGGCATATTGTTTTTATGTACATGAGTTGTTTAATTTAGTTTAATCCCAGGGAGAAATTTTTAGATATAAAAAAGAGAGACACTTGCCATTTATGATTGTGGATTTAAACCCTACAAAATTTTCAGTTCAAGATACAGTAAATATATATATTAAAAAAAGAGTGATAAAAGTATAAGTTTTAATTTTTCCTGATTCTTATCTGAGTAGTGAGTTGAACCTGGCCAGTGGCCAAACACCCTCACCACCTCCTGATCACTCTCCTCTCCATTGGGCTGGGATGGAAATCAAAGTGACAGGTCATGGATTGGGAAAATGACACTTTAATAAAGAATGAAAAAGCTGTGTTTGCAAGCAAAACAAAATAAGGAATTGATTCACTATTTCCCATCATCAGGCAGATGTCCAGCTACTTCTGGTAAGCAGGGACTCTGCACCTGTAAATGTTTCCTCTTAGGAAAAGAGCCTTCCTTCCCCTTTCCCTAAGCTTTTGCTGCTGAACACAACATTTTATGGTTTGGAATGTCCCTTTAGACAATTTGGATCAGCTGTCCTGTCTGTGTCTCTTCCTGACCTCTTCTGCCCGAGTGTGCTTTCTTTAGGTCAAAAAGTGGGAAGACAGAAAGCCTTGATGTTGTACAAATACTGTTGAGCCAAAATACTGGTGTGTTACCAAGTTTTAGCCACAAAGCACAGCACCATGTGGGCTGCTGTGAAGAAACTTAACTCCATCACAGCCAGACCCAGTGCAGAGCATGTTTTTCTGCTGAAATGCTCTAGCTATATACTTGCTCTGTAGTCTGTGTCTATGAAGACAAAAACAAGAGGATGATGTTTAAAGGCAGCAGGGACAAGTGCAAATTGTTTATTCCTTCCAAATAAAGTATTCAGTAATTTTATGTAAATTTGTTTTGAGTATATTAATCATACTCTTGCTATGTGTTTTGCAATGCAGAATTAGATTTTGTAAATAACAGTGTCATTTACTTCATAGCTTTATAATGTATTTTCCAATGCATGTTGCATTCGTTTGCCCTTGTTAGACGTTATTATTTGCCTACCAGATAACATACAAATTGCTCAGGAATTTATTTCTATTCTGAGATTAAAGCATTTGTCTTATATTCTTGATCTCCAATTATTATTTATCACTTGTTCTCTATTTCAAATATATGAGAAGCAATATTTTGACTTCTTTTCTTAAAGGCCGTAATTACTTAGCTAATACTGTATGAGAGTAATCCCCTTAATAAACTGATAGTTTCATTTTACATTAACATTCTCTCATTTGAAACTATACCTATTTTACAATCATCTTCTGAATGCAGTTTAGTAGATGTCACTATTATTTCACAGAAATGTTTCCTTTACATCTCTGTTGTTTTTGTAAACCTGTGAGTGCAAATATGTTTCTCTAAGAAAAATCCAGTACTGAATATTGTTCTCATGTACTATAGAAGGAGAGGGGTTTCTTAAATTTATATTTCCACTGAAAGTAAAAATAGTCACATTAAGAAAAAAAACTCCTTAAGTGGAGCAGGATGGTGTATTACAGAGACTGGCTAAGTTTAATGTATTCTGTGGAATATTAGAATCATTTTACCTAGTAAATATTCTAATTTTTTTAAGTCAACTGTAATCATCCATAACTAGATCTAGTGATGCTTATTTACTTTTTCAACTTTTACTGCCATTAAAGATATTCCCACTGAAAATATTGAGTTTTTATACACAATAGCTTTCAATAGCATACCATTCTCTCTCCTTTTCCTTCATGTTTAAGTTGCCAGCACTTTATGGACTGGGCTTCATAAACTCTCTATAACTGGATCTGATAGAACAGGAACAGATAGATTGAACCATTTTATTGAACAATAAAATATTTAAAAATATGGTTTAGATGCCTGAAAGTACCATAATCACTACTCAACATTTTGATTCAATGATCTCTGGATTTGCATGTCAGTTTTCTGTAGTAGCAGTAGTAATAAGACTGAACATTACTCAGTAATAATTTAGTAAGTAATTGTATGCAGGTTAAATTATACTTTGGGAGAGATCTTATTTTATAGGAAGGAGGATCAAAGTTCAAAAATCTAAACAGGGTGAGCTCTTGTAAGCCATTTTAACCTGCTTTTCCAAAGGGGATGTATACTCAGATAGGGCAGATGGGAACATTTCTAGAAACATCTGTTGTCCATCATTCTTCTGCTCAGCAACCCAGATGCTGTTGACAAGTTGTATGTAAATCGTGCTGACAATTTGTTCAGTGTTTTTCCTGCTGTGACTGAGGTTGTTCTGGTCACACATCTATCAGATATACAGGACACTCTGGTCCTGAGAGAGTGGCTCCAACTGTTTTGTTGGTCAATGAGCAATGGTTGTCATTAAATCAGTGAAAAAGTTTCCCTGTCTAGAATATGTGTCTGTCTTTCAGAAGGAATTGTTACCTCTTTCCCCCATTCTGAGTGAAAATGAACTTTAGTTACTGAATGTTATGCACGCTAGAAAATTCTAAATTGCTTTCTATGACTTTTTCCTCTACTTTTTTTAGTGACATTGGCAGATATTTCTCTATCCTTGTGTTTTAAAATTATTTTCATCTCAAGCATGTGACATACAAGTGGGAAATTATGCATACATTTTAGTATAAATGTCAGGCTTTTTAGTTTGGAAATGCTGCTATAAAATTTTTACATTGATAGGAAGGTGATTTATACCCCTTCTCAGGCTTAAAATTACATCTTCCTAATTTTTTACCCTCAATGAATCAAAAATATTTTGATATGTTTTAGGGGCAGGAGTGGAAAGAAAGTTAATTTTTTTTTTTTTAAATTATAAGTTCTCCAAATAATGAGCTAAACCATTTTAATAGGTCAATATAGATTTTAATAGGTCAACATAGAACTGCTATATACTGTTTAAAAACCTTTATATTGTCAGTGAAAAAAAAAGTTATCCTACTTAAAGACAGGGGAATTTATTTATGGATTTCTTATGAGACGGGTAATGCGTAGTTCTGTGTGACAAATAAGAAAGCCTTGAAGATTAGTTATGATTTGGTTTAGTATACTGGCATTAATGGATTGTTGGTGGGATTCCCATGGTCAAATGTAAATGAATACAAGTTTAGGGTGGAGAGAGGAATCACAGAAAAAACATTATATAATGATCTCTGACTGCTCCCTGAGAAGTACTGAATATACTGCTAAATTTATGTAACCTTTAATGCATATTCCAGGAAACTTGCAGGAACATGTAGAATAAGAAAGACAGAAAACATTGTATAACTATAGACAGTGTCTCTATACTGAATGATATCTAGTCTTTATAATTAAGTTAAATTTATGTAAATTAGACTATACTGTTATTAATGTAAATTTGCAGTGCTTCTCATTTAATGGTATTAAAAAAAAATTGCTTCATTCAGAAAGATATTTAGAAGGCCAGAAAAAATAATCTCAATAGTAACATAGTCCCTAAAACTTCACACCGACATCCTTAAAGAATGCACATATATGGGACTAATATATTTTTTACAAAATTCCCTGTACTTATTTACAAACTTTGTTGCAAGATGTTGAAATTTTTTAAAAAGATAAAAATTGGATAGTTTTAGTCCAAATTTCTCTAGGTTTATTCCTCATATTTATTTTTGTTATTAAAAATATTTTTATCAACAACACCAGATCTACTATTTCTAAATAAAGATTAACCGGTTCTAAAATAATTCTAATAAAAAAAGGTAGAAAATAATGCTGCTTATTCTGAAGTGCCACTACATCATTGCTTTCCACCATGATTCTAATGGATTTAAAATGTCACTAAAATTATTTATTTTGCAAATCAAAAATCAATAATGATTTGGAGTACAGCTTGCAAGAAAATTAGAGGTAAAATATCAGGCACTTTATACTTTGTGACAGATATTTTTCATAAATTTATCCTTTTAATAGAGTATTTCATCACACTGAATAATAATATGTATGTGTAACAA